>NW_028277170.1:11734843-11887187 GCF_051122295.1 Plectrocnemia conspersa
ATTTTTATAATATAAGCCTTTCTATGTATTTAATTAAAATGAAGATAAGAAAGGATTATATTAAACTTCAAACCCAGTCAAGAATTATCTCATACACTCCATCGATATTACACCAATACTTAAAAATATATATGTACATTTACAAACACTTTGATAAATTAAATGAAAAACATCACGAACATAGAAGAAGCACTAACACATATTTAATAATATTATAATGTTATAATTCTCTAAAAATAAATACAAAACGTAATTTAGATACTAATTTATTACCTATGAAATTGCTTTTGCAAAGGACTCGTATAGAAAATAATATATACTATACATAATAATGCTGCATGCCTCGTGCGCTGAAATAATTAAGTTTTAATTAACCGTTGCATATTTGGACCTAACTGAAACCTCTTTATAGAACAATCAGTGTTTGACGATGCAAAATCACATTTTCTTGTATTTATTGTAATTTAGAGGTAAGGCGTTTCGAGGCTCGCCCGACTGCTTTATACATTGATCTATAACCTTTGACCAATTAGCTTCCCCATAATACACATTGCATCGATTTTAAATTGAATTAAATATTATATAATATTTTTTATTTCTACTATTATAATTATATCTGATTCAATTTACTACACCCATTATGTGTACAATAGAATTCATATAACTTTTTCATATCGTATCTATATATCGCTCTCCTTAACATATATTTTTGTTACAGCCAATAGCTACATCGCCAGCATTGCTTTGGCTGATCTTTTAGTCAGTGGCGTAATTTTCCCGTCTTCGGCTGTTGTACTGTTGGCTGGTGTGGACGGAACAATTTTTCTCTGCAAAGTGCAATGGTTCTTCGCCATCCTGAACTTCATAGTCTGCGTCAACTGTTCAATGGTACGTACTCAAATGTACATTTAAATTTTTTTTTAATAATTATAATATGTCTCATTATGAACATCTTGTACATATTATTTAATGCTGTGTGGATTTCCATACCAAACATTTCTATAAAATTAATTTTAATCAGTTAATTTGCCATCATGCTTTAAAATTAATCATGTAAATAGACTAAACATGTTTTATAACATATAAGCCGTTAAAATATATTTTTAAGATACCCATACATATTTGTATGATTTTTGTTCCAAAAAAATAATAGTCGCAAAGAAATCATATTTCAAATACAAAAATATGTCAGTGTGTATCGCGCCGTTTCTTACTCAGCCGACGTTTCGACCATTGATGTTGAGCTCATCATCTAAAGCAGGTGTGTCGAACTCTAACAAAGGTATTTTGGCCACAGCAAAAAACTTAAGAATCACTGTAACATTTCGTATTATATTTAATTAATTTACATACTTACTTTTGTAATGAAGCATTTAATATCATCGTACAACTGAGTGATGAGTTTATTTTTGCTTTGTAATTTCAAATTAAGATCACTTAAATGTGCAGTAATATCAACAGCAAATGCCAGATCATGGACCCAACTGTCATCCTTTATTTCATCCGTGTTTTTACCTTTAATCTCCAAAAATAAAATGATTTCTTGTCTTATAGCAAATAAAATCGTTTCAACACTTTATGACACGATAACCATCGAACCATGAACTCATTATCCATATCTTCTAACAGCTGACTGAATTGACGATGGTTTAAAGCATTTCCTTTGATAAATTTCACTGTTTTTAATAACCAAACTAAGCACGCGGTCCAATGTTAATGTATTTGTACACAAATTTTGTTGATGAATAATACAAAGAAAATGGATACAAGTTCTTAATTTTTGAAATGCAGCGAATATGCCTGCCAAACATATTCGCTGCACCATCAGTAGATCCTCTCGACTTTTTCAAAAATGTCTTCGCTTCTAGTTGTATCGTGCATTGGAAGCAGTTCGATGAGTTCTTCGTAAACATTGAATTCAGTGTCACAGGCCCTGATAAACATTGCGGTTCCTGTGATGTCAACAGTCTCGTACAATGCAATAGAAAAATGCTGAAATTTTCATGATGCAGCTTTCAATTGTTGTTTCAGATCATCCGCCATTTCATCAATACGTTCAGCAACAGTGTTTCTAGTTAATGATATGTCTTTAAATAGCTGCGTATTCTGTGGGAACACAATGTCAGCCGTTTTTACAAGGCATTGCTATACGAAACTTCCTTCACTGTAAGATTTCCCGCTCATGACGATCATTCGAGCTTGCATGCATCACTGCTTCATTTTCTTGAACTACCTTGGCAAACATAGATTGCTGTTTTTTCAGTCCCAATTTGAGCTCTTTCAATTTTTCTTCTCTCATTAATCCTTCGAATTTATCATATATTGCTTTATGTTGTTCATAGTGCCGTTTAATGCTATATATCTTTGGCACATTAATAGTATTATTACATATCAAGCAAATTATTTAATATTTTCCTTCACAGCAAAAATATTCCAATTCCCACTTTCCCTGCTCATCGCTGATTTTTCGTTTTGACATATTGAATACAAAAGGCTGGAATAAATAAATAAGGGGCATTATATAAAATAAAACATTTTTTGGGGTTAGGTATCCGAGTCGCTTCTAATGAGACTGTTTTTGCGCGAATCACGAAATATTCTATATAATATATGAATATTGTAACGCGACTTTTACTCAGTTTTAATTACAAATTACTAAAAATCAATATATTTAAATAAATATGATCCAAAAATACCTTTTGCGTGGACTCAAACAATTAATAAAAAATATCGCGACTCAAACATGGACTCAAACAATTAATGAAAAATTGCTTGTGGGCCGCATGCGGCCCGCGGGCCGCGAGTTTGACATGCCTTATCCTTATCTCAGTAGCCGCGGACTTTTCAGCCGCAGCATTTTTGATTCGATTTTGTGTTTTAAAATAAAACATAATAGTTACGAGGACCGCGTTTCATTTTGACGATCTATCAGTTATGTGTAACATTTTATTTTGCAGCAGTCTTAAAACTGATTTATTATAATTTGTAATTACTGAATAACCCAATACTCATTATTAATCTATAAAGTTCAGAAAAATTTATAGAGATACCTTTACGAGAAAATATTTGTTTATTATCTGTTCTTGTATCGGTTCGCATACGATTCGCTGAGTTCTCGCATAATGGTAATAATAGCCAGCTAAACATTTTTTCAAACTGATGGCAATAAAACTGTTCTCGAATAAATTCCAGTTTTGGGTTTCGGAACGTTTTCGAGAAACACATGCTCATTAGAGCCAGGATGGAGCCAGCTATGGCTGTCACCATCCTGCTCCTTAATACGTTAGCATTGCACATTGAATATATTTAGCTATACTCGTACAGTTGGTATCATTTAATTTTGATAGTTTATGCTTCTCTTCCTTTTTTTTTATTTATTTCATTGGATTTCTTGAGTTTTCTTACTTCTGATTCAAAACCACTAATTAATTTATTAGTTTGTTGTTGCGTCTCGAGATCTTAGAGTTAGCAAATTGCAAGTCCAAAATCTTGTGGTTGGATTTTTTAGTCATAGCTGATTCCGGCTATGTAATATGTATATACTTATGTTAAAACTGTATAAAAATAACGAAATCAAAACATTAATTAGGCTAATTGGTTAAAGTAGCAGAGATATAATAGAGAGAAATCATGTTTCAATACAGTAATGTATGATGTATTCCGTCGTTGTTTATTAAACTACGTACGAACGGGTCATGTACCACACAATTTAGCCAACCTGTCTATGCTTGTTTCACAAATGACTAACTTGTCATACCAGAGACAAATTTCAAAACAATGAATCTTTATCATGCGCGTCAAAAAAGGTTTTGTCTTCGTTTTATTTGCATATGCAAATTTTATTGAGAGTGTGGGGGTACTTTTTTATACCATAAAAACTTCGTATGTAGGATTATCTTTAGATTGCATGTGGATTAATATGATCTAAGATCACTGTGAAGCGTAAACTGCAATAAAAACAAATTATCACATAAATTAAATAATGCATTCTTAAAGTTAGTGGTATTAAATACACAGTTTGAGATGATATTTGCACGTTAGCAAGTCTAAGAACGGTCGAAAGGCATTTAGCCAAATTTATAGGCGCAGGAATTTTATGTTATTAAATCACAAGAATAAAAATATAATGTGATAACAACCGGTATAACCTGTTATGAATCAGAAAGATTAAAAGTATCCATCGAAAATGCGTTAAATGATAACACGTGCATTCGGGATTTTTATTCCAGAATGACGTTTGTAATCTGCTAGAACGACTTGTGGTAATATATTTTAAAAATACCTAACGGTCATGTGTATATGGCATTTAAACTTCAACATCAATATTAGAGTTCATAGCAACATAACTTTAAGAGCTCTCCAACTTGGATCCACTAAGTTCGCATGAACTTTAACCATGAGGAAGCTGATCTAAATTTAGACTATCGAAGATCGCAAAAGACAACGCTTTTCTAGCAAATTCCCTGGTACAACTTGATGTCCGGAATCCAGAGAAGACCTAAGGAAAACTTCGCATATAACTAATTTGTACAAACTTTACCAGACGATCTTAATTGCTGCACAAAAAATGAATAACAACAAACTTTTGATTGAATTGATTGTCAAAATATTAATATATAATAGAATAGGGAACAGAATAAAAAAATATCTCTCACTCCACTCCACCAAAAAATCATTTCTAATTTTATTTTTATAATTGATTAAAATTGTATATGATATTGATACATATGTTTGGTCTCTGGATTGTCGATGGCATTATTTTCTAATAGATTAACGAAATTCATACATAAGAGGTCGAATAAACATAGATTAATATTATGAACTAGTCACTTACCTTCTCTTAAAATTTAATATAGGTTTGCAACCCTCGCTGATTTAATATTTGTTCTGTGTTGCACTACATACCACGTATTTTGTAAAATTATTTTTTATCTTTATTCAGTAACTCGCAACAGAAACGATATTTTCGAAATATGTGCCCGAGACGAAGACGTCGAGGAAGTGCATTTACTGGATTAGATTCTTTTATGTTTTTACTCTTTGCAATGAATTTTTAAATTTTCGATTTTAATAATAATTTTACATAATAAAACTTTTGGTCTGATTCAATTATATAGTTTCTTAACTTTCATTACTTTTTGTCAGAAAAAAGTCCGCCCATGAAATGATTTTTGCGAAGATTTTTATAGAATGAAAAATCGCAACACAACACAAAAATATGAAACCAACTCTGTTTCAATTATTTTATGCTCATCTCTAAATCAAATTTTCGCAAACAAAGTTGCATTCTATATACTCGTACGCATATATATTATATTTCAAAACGAATAATTATTTTCTCTCGTTTGACAAAAAGTATGCTGATTTTACCTAGATTATTTTATAACCATAATACATATTTCCATACAATATTATTTTTTATTTGCAAAAAAAGTTTCAGTTTCAGTTTCGATTTTGGCGAAAAATAAAAAAGGTGGTTTCGGTCGGCTTTTATTCGCTGGAGTTTTATTCAAAGCACGTAGACATACATATGTATGTACAAATGTCAGGCAGAATTCTTTTTAATTATTCACGTGTATTAATCTTTATGTATCCGGTTTTGATTTTTATATTTTTTTATTTTATTGTTTCAAATAGTTTATCTATAAAATTATAATTCTTCCTTTAAATCTTTCATACCGACCTGTCATCATGCTCGACTCTTGGTCCAGTTGAGTTAATAATTAACAGTCAACCAATCCGTTTTTCTATGGAATAAAAAAATCTGATTTACTAAATGCGCTTTCATTTCAACACCGATCGGAAATCCGCGTTGGCATTAAATCGGTTAATTTGCGTGGAATTTAAATATTCCATGTCGAGTGCAGCCTGTATAGTGCCTGCGCTGAAAGGTATCAAAGGATTCTTCGCCGAGGCGTGAAGTTTAACTTTAATGTTATTACGACCATATAAAACTCCATATATGTAGTATATAGACAGACAGATTTGCGACCCGGTGCTGCCATATTTTCGATTAGGATTGATAATTGCTTTAAATGGCATTTGCATGTCTTCCTTGGTCGGGTTGATAAAAATCTCTTTGGCATCATCCTTCAAAGCATATTTCGAGTGTTACGGACTCGTTTAATTGTAAAAATAAAACTAAAGCTACTGGTAATAGTTCTAAAAATTATTATTCAGCGACTTCCTATTATGACTGTTTTCACAATACAGCCTTAGAAATTCTTCCACTGATTTCCATCGAATACTTTTTAAATATTAAGTGTCCATGTTTTAAATAAAACATATTCTATTGGCTACAGCAGCACTCTTTGCTTTTATTGCAACACTCGAGTTGATCACAATAAACCTTAGCCGTTATCGTGTGACTATATTCAAGCACTTCATAGCAGATAGTTCCTTTGAAATTCAATTACACTGACAAAAGCGCCTTTTTTAACGTTAATTTTGCTTTAACAGCTGGCTTTGATACCTGCCTTTTTGTTTTTTTTTTGCGACTTTGAATACAGCTTGACAGGAAAATGACAATAAAAGCGGGATTCGTGGACATCGCTTTACAACCGAAACATTTTTTATTCCTCCGCATAAGAAAAGGTGGATTCTTTCCAGATATGTATTTAAAAATATATATGCTCGGAAATATTAAATGGTAAAAAAATGTTTTATTCCTAAAACGAGTACTGCATAACAGTACTCGTTTTAGGCGGCTAAGAAAAAAAATTACTTTTTAAAATTCTAGAAAAAACAGATGGAACCTCTTCCACTGCCCATGCAGTGTGTCTTGAGTTGCTTTATAGAAAGCACGCGTGTCGCTGAAGATTTCCTTTACTTCAGAAAGGTTAAAAAGTACACGTGCCTTAACGCGGTTCCGATTTTTTTCCGTATCAAAAAGTTAAGTGTATATTAATTATGTAAACATATACTTTAAAAATTAAATATTGGGAAAAGATAAGCAATAAACTTATATAATAGCAGATAAAAAATATTATAAAAAGTATAGTTTATAAATATAGTCATGATAAAAAAATACAAATGATATAAATCATGGTGGGGGGGGGGGGAATATATATTAGAAAAAATATTGCAAATGAGTGTATTAAATATTGAAGAAACTTTTACTTCAAATATAACTCAAATGCTTACTTCACAAGACAAAGTAAATCTTAAATAAATAAATAAATAAAAATATCATAATACTGGTCGATTTAAGAAAACTAAATCCACAAATAAAATTAATGTAAAAAATCACATCCCTTAAAAATTAATCAAAAACTTTGTCTAGATACGAAAAAGAACATAAAATAAAATAAAGAAAATCAAGCATGCCTACACTGAGGCGAAGATCATAAAACTCTTGTTTCAATATTAGCAATGAGCCAATTAAATGGTTCTCACGGTTATAAATTTTGTGCAAAATAAAATAAGGACCAAACTACGAAATTCAGCATTATAAAATAAAATGTATAAACATGAATAATTATTGGTTTTGATGATGCAGTTATAGTAGCTCGACCTTCTATACAAGGTATAGTACAATATATAGGGGTAACCAGGCTCCGCGGGCGACTTGCAACTTAATTAGTGATGGCAGTCGACCATTATTTCGAAATTCCAAAGTTATTATTAGATATTGTACTTATAAATTACCATTTTACAATTTAGAGGAATTAATTGGCTGAGCATTTTTATCTTACGCAGTCTGTATTTATATACTTGTATGATATATGGAAAATCTTTGTACTGATTACATACATATTATATTACAGCTAACAATAAAAATAAACCTCAAAAAATGATAAACATTTATTATTACATTATTAATATATAAAAAAATATTAATAATATTCTGGCTTAAATATCTAATGCCTCTTTCAATTACATAATTTTATAACTCATATTTTTCACAAAATGTCATCATCTTATCGTATGATTATTTATCATTTACCAAAAAAAATTAACTCTTATATTAGTTAACATTCTTAAGTCATTGATTTTAACATTATTATTTTTTTGCTTTGTTGAAATAAAACTTTTACTAAACATATGAATAAATCATTCATAAAACTTATATACATACAGTCAAACATTTTTTTGTAAGTGTTAATCAAAAGTTTCGGTCCCTTTTTTAAAACTTTTCTATTCTAAATGCAGCAGCCAATTCGGTGGATTTAAGACCACTACTTGTTTTCAAAATAGCAGCGGTTGTAAATTAGCTTAACATATTCCTATAAATTATTTTTGTAATAAAAAATAATTAATATTTATTTGTGAAACGGATATGGACCATACACTTTATTCTAATTTACTACTCGCCAGTAAAATTCATGAAAAAATACTTTAAAATGAAGTACTAGAACATTTTAATAATATTAATATCTAGCCAAATTAACCGTTTGGCTTTAGATGTTTTCATATTGCTATCCTGTAAACAATTTTCTAAATAAAGCAGTCAAAATCATTGTAGGAGATTTTAGTATTGAGTTTAGTGTTATGAGTCGATCGACCTACCATACATACGCTTATAAGACTTGCAATATAGTTAAGGTCAGTGTGAGCTTATTTATACACATTTATAGTTGAATTTTTGTAACAGTATAGAATTCTTAAGCATCCTGTATATGTTTGTTAGCAAAATCCAATGTGTCAATTTTTTGCAAAATGGCGACAAGTGTAAAAGCTTAAGCTCTTGTAACTCAGTAGGTTTAAATTTTAACAAAAAGATTGCTATATATGAAACGTTTGAAAGCCTAAACTTTATCTAAATAAAATTTAAAAAAATAGTTTTTTGCTTCAAAACAGGCGATCTATCAGTCGATCGGACCCCCATACGAGCCATTTTGAGACTGTCAGAAGAGTTAACGCTGTTAACTGCTTGGTTTTAATGATTAAAAATTAAATTTTCAGTATCGTATAGAACTACTGAGCACCCCCTATGCGTATGTATGAAAAAAATATATAAATTCTTTTTACAAAATGGCGGCCAATGTAAAAAATTAAAGTGTCATAACTTTGCAAAATGAAATCCTACTGAAAAATGTCGTACGCAAAAAGTGTTTAAAAGCTTAATTTGCATTTAAAAAAATTAAATTTTTTTTTTTAAAAACGAGTATTATGGTAAATTGACCGGGCCCCCATAAGAGCTTTTATGCAACTTGGCATATAGTTAACGCTCGTATTTGGTTCCTTTTAAAGATATAGACTTGATTTTTTTATGCAGAATAGAGCTTTTAAATATACCGTTTAAAAAAGTTAAAAATAAAAAAAAAGTTTTTTTTTAAGACACGTTTAGTGTTATGAGTCGATCGACCCACCATACATACGCTTATAAGACTTGCAATATAGTTAAGGACAGTGTGAGCTTATTTATACATATTTAAGATAGAATTTTTGTAACAGTATAGAATTCTTAAGCATCCTGTATATGTTCGTTAGCAAAATCCAATGTGTCCATTTTTTGCAAAATGGTGACAAGTATAAAAACTTAAGCTCTCGTAATTCAGTAGGTTTAAATTTTAACAAAAAGATCGCTACATATGAAACGTTTAAAAGCCTAAACTTCATCTAAATAAATAAAAAATAGTTTTTTGCTTCAAAACAGGCGATCTATCAATTCGATCGGACCCCCATACGAGCCATTATGAGACTTTCAGAAGAGTTAACGCTCTTAACTGCTTGGTTTTAAAGATTCAAAATGAAATTTTTAGTATAGTATAGAACTACTGAGCACTACAGCTATAAAATATCTGCTTCAAAACATGATAAAAACGCAGCTTATAAGTCGCAAAAAATATTTTTTCTGACGCAACAAATAGTACAATAAATCATAATTATAAAAACAATACATAAAATATTATGAATATTTATTTACAAAACAATTATATAATTTTATATACAATAAATAACATAATGCGTCCACCAACTGTGAGTACCTGGATGAAAACAAATCAATACTATTCGACAAATGGTTAAAAATTTGAATACTTGGAAATGCAAGTGTTAGTAATTATGAGACACACAAATTACGTGTATTACCTACCAACAGCTTGAAAAAGCGCTTTTTTAAGTACACTCGTCGACGCGGCTCGAGAGAATCATAGCCCAGCAGGAATTAGCTTTAGGTTTTAGAACAGTGGCAGTAACCATCCAGCTTTTAATTACTCTGCTTAGTGTCAACTATGAACAGCTAGTCTGATTTATTACGTATAATTTTAGTGTTTTTAATAATGTTTTCAAATTATAATTCAATTTTTTGTTATTTAAATATGTAACTTTTATTTTAGTATAACATAGGGCATACTTGATGAACAAAAATTTTCTCTGCGCGGCAAATTAAATACTAACTTTAAAGTAAATATAGCAGTTTAGATAGACATTAAGCAAATTTAAAAAAATACAAAAATTATATTAAAAAGATTATTGACATTATCCAGGATTAATACTATGTGTAATGTGATTTCTCAAATTTCAGTTTAATTTGTATGTATTTTTTTAGCTAATCGCTGACGAGAACTACTGGCGATTGTGTGGGGTGCACCACCGAATCCCAGTCACGAACAATAGCTCCAACTTTTGTCGCGCCCATCACAAAATCGGTGGAATAACTGGAATCACTGCTACCCCATGCCGTATTGTAATAATTATTATATCGGTATGGGTCACTGCTATATTGGTAGCCTCGCTACAGGTCACTCAGACTGTCGGCTTCGACTATTGTACCCGCACTCACATCGGAGTCTTTCCGTATCAGTTCGCCATCGCTTTGTTGTTAATCCTCATGCCTATCTTTGTAACCGTCTATCAATATGTCAAAACGATGTTGGACGTGCGCAAACTGTTCAAGAGAAACAATGTCAGACGCTCGCTATCCTTCTCGAACGATTACGAACTGTTAAAGACCAACATCGCCGTCTTCATGTTATTCGTCGTCATGTGGGTGCCCATGGGAAGCATCTTGGCAGCCGGAGCTCTGAGGACTTCCACCGATTTGTTCTTCTACACGATTGTATGGACCGGACTGTTTAAGTCCTGCATCACCGCCTACATCTACTGCTTGACCAACCACAACTTCAGGGAATCGTATGTGAAGCTATTCAAGTATTGCTGCTGCAAGTACAGCACTAACGCACCACGCCGACCACGCAGCGACATCAGGGTACGTATCGCCCCTAGGTATTCCGTACAAGCTCGTGATTCTTGCATTCTTCACACCCACCGCGTGCAACGACAAACTTTTAACTAAATCGGTTTCGAATATGTATGACGATTGAATTTTGACCCTTGACTATTGAATACACTATGATGAATATTAACATACATATATCATATTGTTACGCAACTTTCGCATCTCATTTACGAATGCTTTCATTTTCAAAATTACATACATATTTTCCCAATCCCTCACACTGCAATAGTAGAACAATAAAAATATTTGATCTTCTTAACATCTTAGATCTTATAAATTATATTCTTTATGTCCACAGATATATTCAATTTAATTGTCATTCCCGTTGCCGAATACTTGACAAGAATTCATTTAATTACACGTTTAGTAAAATACATTTGAAATAAGCAAACAGGTAGTATCATTCGTACTAAGTAGACTTTAGTATTTTTTATTTTAATCAAATTTCAAATGCATATCTAATTTAGTTAGATATATTGTACATCAATGCAGAACTGAAGCCTATAAAATATATATAAGAATTCCAAGGCTTTGGGTCTGATATATATATAAAATCAACTATTATTATATATTATTATACTTATTATTATACTTTATATATGGGCATGTTCAGTATTGATGTACATTCATCAATTTATAATCACATATTAGACAGGTTTATATTCTGTAAACATTACATCGTATTAACTTTCATGCATTTTTTATTATTTTTACTTATACGTATCTGAGTTAATCGAGCATTTAAATTTAGAACATATTTTGATTGCCAATGATTTTCATCACCTATCAATGTTCTACAGATTTCACATAATTCCGATAGACTAAATTTTAAAGCTTGTTGAAGTGTCATAGATACTAAATAAATTATTTGAAATAGTGATATATTAATTAACTGCAACACCGGACGGTAAACTATACTTCGTTGTTTAGGATCTAAACCCAAAGGTTCATATCCGCCATCTGAAAGACAATGAATGTGTATGTCCGGTTTGCACGGATCAAAGCGTAAACAGCATCATAATTCTGGATTTACGTTCAAAATCAATCTAGTGTCAGTTTAGTTACGTATATCGATTCACATATTCATATTATAGTTTCTCAGTCATGTAAATTCAATCATATATCAGCCTCTCATGACAATACATTTTGCATACTTCGAAATAAATATGCAAATGTATTTAATTAAAGAATTATTTAAAGTCTCACAATATTAAAAAAAGTGATTATTTTAAATTTAAATAAATCAAAACACTTAAATTTTATTGTGCAAAATTTATCAAAATTGTAATTAGAATGTCTGAAAATAGATGCTTTATTTGGAACAGAGTTTTAATTATTTATAATATATTCAGTATTCTAGATCTAATTAGACTAATACAACATTTTATTTAAATTATTATTGCTTTATTTTAATATTATATTATATATAAAACTGTCAGATGTGAAAGATACATGTATATGTATCTTATTACTATTATTATAAAATAGATATTATTTAAGTTATTAGAATATTTAGTTGCATTACATACTAAATATATACATATTATTTAATATTAAAAATAATTTAATATTGAACAATTTGTCATTTAACTTATTTAACTATTTATAATCGGTCCAATAAATTTGACTGTTTAAATCATATAGTTTATTTCTTTTTAAACCAAATTATATAAACCTAGTACATATATTTTTATATTTGAAAATATTAATATCATATATTAATATTGAAAGCTATGAAAAGGATGGTAATAGATAAAAAATTTGGAGAAACATAGTAAATTTTTAACGTCGCTCCAACAGTAGAACAATTTATTCAATGATGTAACTGATAAATATAGAAAATTTAAATGCATGTAAATGTAACTTATTAAGAATGATAATGCCAAATTAAATGCGTGCTCTTGTAACGGTACGCTGGCCAAATGTTTTCTACGACTGATATTCACTGATATAGCGAAACGAATTATATAATATAAAATTTTAAAATATTGATGCAATGATTTTTAAAGTGTGAGGTAAATTTAACATTGTGAGGTATACAAGGAAAGTATGGTATAGAGAGCTTTTTCAATATATGTATATGTACATATTTTTTTTTTGTACATTTTATGTAATTTTAATCCCGTATTTCTAATAATTTAAAGACCGCTGTTATTACATATAATATATTTTTTTTATTTAGCATGGTTTACATTGTTATATATGTCACTTTATTGGGCACCTAAGAAATGTAGAAATGGCACGTATATTTATTATTAATATTATATTAAGGCTTCAAACTTATAAGCTGGAGTAGCATAATTACCCAGTATCATATGTTAAAAACTATAAATTAAATATCAATATATCTATTCAAAATTAATAAAATCTATTCTCTTATAAAAAGCGTGGTAAAAACAGGATCTAAAATATGTATATGTCTTTGTCTGACGACTGTAACGCACAAACATTTTGGTTTTAAGCTGTCGAAAACTTATATTATATATTATCAATAGTTTGTATAGCAATTATTAAAAATGGTAAATTTTAAACAGGTTACGTTTTAAATCGCATTTAAAAGTTGTTTTATAATTAGATAATATAATTAGCGTAATTTCCGTAAACTAATTCGTTCATTTTAGTCAAAACTATGACAAAAAAATATATACAATAGATAAACGTCCCCACGATATACCCAATTTACTAATTGGTCTCGAAATAATTACACGTTTATCTTACCATATAACTTTTTGATCTGAAAATAGTGTCGCTTGTGACGTTTAAAAAATAAAAACCCTTATGCGTAGATCAATTGAAGTAGTAGTAATAATAAAAAATGTTATTTATTGTGCACAGCACTAATTAAATTAAATTATATAATATTAAAAAATAATGCACGATTAGAGTTAGTATTAGAAACGATTATGTTATTTTGCGAGATTGAGAATATTACGATGTTTAGGATTCTATGGAAAGATATGTGAAGAAGTGTCTTTATTTTTTATATTACGATATAATATAAAATGTATCTAATTAATAAATGTATCTGAACATGTACACGCTGCTTTTATTTAAAACAAACACGCAATAATTATTTGTATAATACATATATACACGTCAACAATAACATAACCGCATTTGCTATATAATATATCATAAACACAAACTAAATTAATAATATCAATCGCTGCCATCAATAGCAAAATAATAAAGGTTTTAATTTTGTGTATATAAAAATATTTATTTTTTAATCCTGCGATATAAAATATAATTTTTATTTTATTAAAATTACACACTTGCTCTACGAATAAAAGTTATAAAAATATTTTACAAAATTATCTACACAGTGAGATACAGGAATTATATAAATATCACATGAACAATATTCTTAAATAGATGTTTATTTAATTTATAATAAAATATATACAACAACAAGGTTTTATGGCTGATCTTCTTCAAGCGCTTCACATTTTTAAAGATTTAATTAAAGGTATGAGATATTTCAAATAATAATATTATAATGTGCGTTTAAGAAATACATTAAAATCGACTGACTGGTCGACTACAAAACTGGGCCCAGTTTTTTTATAGCGAATATAGCCTAAAAATATATATTATTATTTTAAATAAATATAATAATTACTTATATACATTTTAATTCTACTATTAAAAAACTGATTATGATAATATAAATCATTGCCTATTATTTCGTAAAATAAAAAAAATATTTTGCAGTACACTGTCAATGAAAAATTTTGTATGTAAAGTAAATATCAATATTAATACGAATCAATAGTTTTATTAATTATTTTTTAATAAAATTAAAAGGAACACAAACCGGACATATTCACATTTAGTTTTGTATTTCGTGCTCTCTCCGTGTATAGGATATTTCCTAGTGAAATACTCTTTGAGTCATATACATGTATGTATATACTACATATATCAACAGCTATATATGCATATAACAAATACATGTATATAAGCATACATACATACATATATCGACAGCCATATGAGAATCTAATGAATGTTTGCGATTCTGCCTCTAAAGTTGCTGTCTGCCACACAAAACGTATCAAAGTATAAAAATATAAATATAATACATATTAGGATCAAATTAAACATGAATCTGAATTAGTAATTTTTATAATCTTATAAATAAAAATCGTTTCGAATAATTACAATCGAACTAAAGCATGCATATGGTAAATCTAAATTTTTTTAATAACATACTAAATATAGTTTATAGAGAGAGTATCACATACGCATAAACAAATAATAGACTTTGACAATCTGATGCTTAGATTCCGTTAAATAAATATTATATACGTAGATAAAACTAAATTGATAATCAAAAATTCACTTACTGTAAAATTATTTTTTATATTTTAGCAAATTCTGCAGTTAATGAACTGGAAAATAGTTGTCTTCCTGGGCTTAGACATTTTTGTAAATAAAAATCATATGGATAGTTTGAGTAGGATTTGCTTCCATTTCTGCAGACAGGATACCGTCAAATTACAAATATTTAATGAATATGTTGTTGTCATAGTTTTTGATTTTTTTTTAAAAATCATACAACATGAAATTTTGTATAAATTGGTAAAAATTCTGCCAATGGAAATTTTGAAGCCCAATTTTTTTTTAAATATTTTAATGTGGACACAGATATATTAAAAGACTTGCTCATGTATCAATGGACAAAGCACAAAAGGGACAGTCATTTCGGGACTATTTTATATTTTAGATATTTATCTAAATCAAATAAATATATTAGTATAATATATGATTACATATTATAGTTTAATTAATTGGTCTGATTTTTTTACATTTACTCATATTTATTCATTACATGAATTCTTCATTTATAACGTAATAAAAAAAACAGAGTTCTTAACCATCGATTGTAATTCAAAAATCGATCGATTAAAATAAAGCGAATTTTCCAAATATTTGTGTCAAAATTTTACTCGGCAGCAAATTAAAAATTTTATTTTTTTTAGAACAAAAAGTTTAAATTTACCTGTGTACCGTATGTTTTTAGAATTATTTATTACATAAAATCAGTGGCGTAGCTAGGGTATGTGAAGCCCAGGGCGATCCCTAAAATTGCCGCCCCCCCCCCCCATACATTTTTTTGCAGGGTCATAAAATCAACTTTTCTTAATTTAATAAATTGATTATTATTAAGCTCTTGTTATTTGTGGATTTATATATGTTTTAGTGCATTCAGGGTTAAGAACCACACTAGAGGAACCCATCGCGAATATGCTGCCCCCAAGCAAGTGCCGCCCGGGGCGGCCCGCCCCCCCATTGCTACGCGACTGCATAAAATATTTATCTATTACATAAAATATAATATCATTAATTAAAGTATCCCTATAAATATCAAAGATCATTTATTTTGTTCGTGTTGCTTCAAAATATATAAAATAATTAATACTAGCTATTGAGAAAGTCCACAGCTGCACAATATTAATTCAAAAATATGAGTAATTTATGGAAATCCGGCAATTACAAAGAGAGACCACGGCTGGTTTAAATAACATGAAAAAAATTCACAAAACAGGGCTAAATTGGGTAGCAGAAAATGGAGCGGTACATTAAAAAAAATAGCTGCACATGTTGTCATAATACACAAAAAGTATTTTTTTTAGTTAGACCAGTTTTTAGAAAAAAATCAAAATTTTTAAATAGTCCACTACAGATATGAATGAATACTTTACGAATAATTGTATATAAAAAAAATCAAATTAAAGTCACTAAGAATTACTCTCGAAAATATTGTCAATTACAGAAATATAATATCAATGAATGCTGCATGCACAAAAAGATGAAAAGTTTATCTTTTAATATAATATTGATTATATGTCTTATAGTACAACTTAATTAAAATTGTATAATGTAAATTAAGAACAATATTTTTTACAAAATAATAACACATTTATTCTGATTAAATATTTGGAATTAAATTTATAAAAATAAGGTTTTAAAGGGTACATTTTTTTAATTATCAAAAATAAACATATTTTATATATTAAATTAAATTTCTATAATATGTATATTTAAAATAATAGATAATTTTATTTTAAACATTTTTTATAAATATACATAAATCCAACTTCTAATAAAAGCTATAATGCTGACCTTATATACTAAACATTTTTATATATGTATGCTTTTAGGCTTTAACTTGTCAATGTAACTCTAGTGATTGCTACTATTTACTTGTAGAAATGAAAAGGAACCTGTTAATTTTATTGTATACGTTTTCTAATATAGGCGTGAAACTTATATTTAAGAGCGCTACGCGCCATATTATGAACGCAATGTAAAAGCAGCTACTGGCAGACTTGCAGAAGCAATGCGAGCAATAGCGAGCACCGACAATTGGTAAGTATTAGCATGTATGTAATTATAATAAATTATTTAATGTTGATCATGTCTTGACTCTACTATTATTGGTACCTGATTTTAACAATAGTACCATAAATATGCACGATTCTATTATTGATACTACAAATTATATATATTTATCACAAAAATGATCAACGATTGTAAAATTCAATTATATATCGGCGGTTTTAAAGCTAAATTTTAGCTTGAATAGTACGTTTAGTAATAAATTTTCTTATTCCATCAACTATACAAGCTCTATGTGAAAATACAATAGTTGATATTTGATATTTTATACACGTGCAAATTTCGTTAAATTACATATGTAATTTAACAACGGATCGGTAATGCAAGTATCAGATATGAGCAACCGACTTGTTATATAATATACACTTCATTATTAACTTGGTACAATATACATTACATGTATAGACGTTACTGAATACAGAATATTTAATAATTAATATCAATTTGATGTTTTTTACTCCAAAATCAGCATCATTGTTATCGATGATTTTCACCTTAAACTTCGTATTTTTTTGTTGGTGCTTAGATAAACACTCATTTATCCAACTCTGGTATTCCTGAATATGTTCGAAGAGAAGATGAAATACAGACAGAGGCATACGATGCCAAAGGCCAAGGCGTACACAAACATCGAACTCCAAAACTGTCAATCGTTGGCGTCTGAAGAGCTGCTGCCACTTGTATCATCTCCTGATTCGTTTCCACGATCTGAAGCGTCTTCTTCAGAAGAAGACGCGCTAGACTCTGTGTATATCTCCGCGTCCTTGTCCCTTTTCTTTTTCTTCGACTTACCTTCGCTTTTCTTCTCTAAAGATGACGGCTTGCTCTTCTTATCGTGCTTATCTTCAGACTTTTGCTTACGACTCGACGATGCTTCTACGTTTTTCTTCTGCTTCAACTTATCACTCTTGGACTTAGACTTTTCTCTATAATAATACAAAATATTAGATTCAGTATTTTTTAAATATACACTAAAAAACAATATTACCTATCCATATCTTCAGATGTACAATTAGAAATTTCATTTTCGGTCCACGCTCTCAAAACTTCAAACTCCCTAAGCATGTCTTTATTTTTGCAGATGAAAGCTCTGAAATTGTTGATATTTATTATAAGAATAAATTAAATATGTAATAGTATTTTCAGTGTATACTTTATTTTAATGTTCTTCTTATTATTCAGCTTATGAATATCTTTCGGATCTGATATTATAGCAATGTTTCCTACTTCTAAACCAGATTTGTGATTAGTTTGCTTCAATTCCAAAGAATCTCCACGCTTCACATGTTTTTTAGACTTTTTACTTCTGGAAGATTTAGTCGATCGACCCTTTTTATCCGCCTTTTTAGAAGACTTTTTATTTTTACTCTTGTTAGTTTCCGAGTGGACCACATAAAGACGATATATTTGTAATAAGATAACCTTAAAAAAAGTAATAATTATTAATATAAAATGTAAGTACTGGAGCAGTAAATGAGTTCGAGGTTAGAAGAAAGTAATAGCAAATTGAATAATTTCTATTTTTAATTTATTCACATTTATTAGATATATTTTTTACCAAATTTAAATATGAGAATTTTTCATTTGCTTGTCTTTTCTTATATTTAGAAATAAGAAATATCACTTAAAGCCTAGTCTAGACTGTGAGGTAGGCAATCAATTTTTAGAACTGCTGTATAGCTCTTGTCTCGGTGTTGAACCACGTTTACAATTTTTCGCTGCGTTTTTCTTTGATAGCATTTTTACTCGACATATGTATATGTATGTGTATTAGCATAGTACTCTTCAATTATGTACTCATCACCTCGATATCCCGGGAGTGGGCGTGAGATTTTTGTCTGAAAGATACGCAAATTTACACGACTCAGCAACACGTCGTTACTTCTGAAGCGGGGTGAGCATTCACATTTTTATCTTAAACTCTTGTTATCTCAAGATGCCCATATAATTTAAAATGCTCAATTGGATAACCCAATATATATTTTTTTAACTATCGTTGCGTCAACAATATTTGTTTTCATGTAAATTTGCAATATCATATTTTTACCATTTTAATACATTTTATAACAAGCTTTTTTAAATTGTTGTTAATTAATTTCACTTTGGTTTGATTATAGATATATAATTATTTATAGTGAAATACCATTTGTGCGATATATTTATTATAAATGAAAATTATTTGTTTAAAAGTAAAATAAAATGTAGTGTGAAAGTAAAAATAAAATATTGCAAATTTATATATTTTCAGCGGAGCTAGCGATGAAACATCATAGACCTTTCAAATACTCATATTTAAACGTCCCATGCAACTTATCTGTATAGCATTGTTTTAAAATAACATTTTCAGTAATTTCCCTTCTTTAGTGTGACACTTGACGACAGTTTCCAATTAAAACTTTTCATTATGCACTTTCAAATCCGAATTGACGACTTAGCTTATTGTTGCAAAACTCTACTTCTCGCACTTTAATGAGATGCTATCTACAATATAAACATGAATAATTTTCTTCAGCTCGATTCCACGAATCTATCTACCCACCTCCGTATTAGTTTTAGTGCTAAAAATCATATTTAATAAAACTATAAATTTTTATTTAGAAAGGCAAATACCAGAGTATTTTTGCAGGTGAAGAACACGTTCATATAGCTAACAATACCGTAATGTATTATAATCAGTAATCTGAAGGTTAGAAAGGGCGCGTCTTGTAATGCTATGTTCATCACAATAGCACATACGTCGATTGAACAACAGCATGTTTCTGTAGTTCCACTGAAAGCAATAAAAATATTGATATAACCAAAAAGTACTATCATAATAAGAATAATTTTATTTATATTTATAACATTTATTAAATGGTACTTCACAATAAGCATAAACCCATAAATAAAAATTACACTACAGATGAAAAGTCAGTGCTATTCAGACTTTCAGAGTCAGTGCTATTCAGATTTTCTCGTATATGGTGGACCTATATATTTTTATATCATGTTAGTGTTTATGTGTTACAGTATATCTTTACACAGATTGCTTATGTTCATTTTAAGAAATAGCATACTCAATTTTAGTAAAATTTCGATTCTGAATAATAAATACAATAAATAATAGAATTTAAAAGAACACAAAAGTTTTTGTGAAATGTGTGTTTTATCGTTGCAAACCATAACCGTTTATCAAAAATATAGGTACGTGTCACCTATCCAAGTATTGATTATGCCAAATGTTGTTTCTTAAGAACTACCTGTGAATTAAAAAACATATTAGATACTGTAAAGAGAAATGTGTCAGATTTGTTCAAAACGTTGGTCAGTATTTTTATTACTTTTGCCCAAAAAAATCAGTTGCTTTTAAAAAAACATACTATTTTATTACTTTTTTAAATATAAAAAAGTTTCCGATTCACCAACTTTTTAGCATAGAAAATACTCCAGACGTTTAAGCATGAGTAATAAAAACAGATAATTGTTTGTGCCAGCCCTACGCATTTTGATCGAGCGTACGTGCACGTGTGCGTTTGCGAGTCTATATTCACATGTGTGTATGGCGCAATCGTGTAATATTATTTATTATAATACGATTAAAAATGTTTGTAAAGAGACTTATTTTGATTGTATACATAGATCTTTATTATCATAACATTATCGTTTTAAACAGTGAAAATGTATATTTTAATTGTAATGAACATTTAAAAAGATTTTTTTTATAGATTTCAAAGACAATGAAATAGTCGCCGCGTTACAATAAAATCGAAATCAATACAAATAAAAAGGAGCACGTAATATGTTAAATGTATTAATAGATATAATTATATTTTTTTGTAAAGCACCATAAAAAGGCGTTTAATAAATAAACACGTTTTACTTGGTTATTTGTAAAATACCATTTGAATAGCACTATATTTGAAAGTTGAGAATTTCTATAGTGGATAAAATCTAAAAAGAAACAAAGAAAAATAAATACTTAGAAAGCATCACAATTTATGATTAAATCATAAAAACACTGGTAAAGTTTCTGATTAAAATAATAAAATAGCGTATAAAGTTAAATTAATGATACTTTATAAAACATAAAATCTTTCTTAAAATTATTTTAGTAATAATATCTTACTTTTTAACTATACTCCCGTTAGAACTAACTCTTGATTTTCTAGATTTGGTGGCCGTCAACACAACCGTGAACTGCAAGAGGCTCCAAGACCATATGGCCAATGTGAGCATCACAAGAAGAGGCTCCGAGACGATCTTGTCATCTTTGAAAGAGTCAAAGAACTCAATTATGTCGGCAGCAGTCCCTAAAGAAACAACAACTATTAACCCTCATAAAAATTAACGCTACCAAATTTCGTTAAAAAAATCTACGAGAAATCTAAAATATATAAATATATACATATATAGATTTTTAAGTAATTACTATTAGAGAGCAAAAAATCCTTGACTAAAAAAAGTTAGATACTATTTTTTATTGTACAATTAAAATAACATTTATTTAAAAGTCAATTAAAATGTAACATTGGCAAACAATATTATAAAAGGGGAAAATTTTACTATGAATAATACTTCGCGTTTCTTTATTCAATCTTGACCTAATTTAGTACACAAGCAAATTGCTATTAAGAACACGGTTAGCCTCCACAATTTAAGATTCAAAGAGTTTAAAGATGTAACTGTAATCTTGAAATCGTTAAGATATTAATTTATTGAATTGAAAAGTAATAATAATTTAAAGACATCAGTGTAATATTTTCGTATTCGTTTCTCTAGGTGCTTTTAAGAGCAATTATTATTTATTCGCTTAGCGTGAATTGCAAGTCGCGCAATCGTCGGAATATGAATTTTAAAATGGCATCGACTGAGCACAAGTTAGCATCACGTAGACAAAGTGCTTCGACAGCTAATTTTATAGGTTTCAAAACTTTTAGAATTTTTGCCATATCTGTGCATAATTGGTGTTCTGGTGAGACAAGCTATCTAACGCGAGATATGACACCCTTAACGTTATTTATAAACTATAGCATTATTCAATACAGTGCTCTTTTATGTGTTATTTTGTAATTCTACATTAACATCACTGTAACCTATACAATATTCCAAGTTTTTTATTTTTATTGTGCTCATTAATGCTCATGTAGGTAACATGTACTCGTAAGCGATGTTTTAATTAACTCTTTATTTTTTTCCATAATTGCTGTATTATTTTTCAATATTTTCATGAATCATTTATATTTAAATTATGCAGGATTGGATTATGTAGCCACCACATACTTCAATGCAAGTCTTGAACCTGCTCTCTTTTTCGATACCCAGCGCACTCAGAGCTTCCAGTAGTATACAGTTCTGCTAATAATTTCTTTCATTCCACGATCACTAATCTCTTGTGTCTTTCAAAGGCGGTGAAAAAATCCCTAGAGTATTAAATTCATGTCAATGTTGTCTACACAAACTTTTAAAAATGTTTATAAAAATATTGTGCTTGTTATTATTTCATCGTTTCCAGATTAGTGTAGATCACCCAGATCCCCAAAAAGGTGATAAATCGTGTATCGATTGTTGTTTGACATATTTATACACATACATATCCACAATCACAGTCAGCAAGCGCTAGTGTACCAACAGCATGATTTTCATCTTCGTGTCAAAGGTCGATATAGTCTATACTGATTTTTAAAAAGCATTCGATAAAGTTGACTATGAGCTACAACTTCGGAAGTTAGTTAATTTCTGCTCTTTCGAATTACTTAAATCGCCGCTGTTAGTATGTGAGCTGTAATCGCCGCTCTGTTGTGTACTTCTCTCATTCTGAAGTAAATAAAGTTCTCTGCACTTTTTGCTCTTTATCAACGATTTTATTAACTCGAATATATTTTATATGCTGATAAAAAAATTCGGAGTAATCGCATAAATTCAGATTCATTCTCTTTTAGGGCCGGAACTAGAAATATTGTCATCTGAAATAAAAGGGAAATTTTCGCCCCTATGTAGTTTTTTATACTTTCAATAATTAAAAAAAAAACATATTTATTGATATTACAAAAAAAAAAATAATCAAAGGAATAATTTTGATTTATATGTGTACAGGCAGTTCTCGAGTTACGACCATTCGGAGTTACGACGAAAAAAAAGTTGTAAAATTTTTTTTTTTTTATGTCATATACATAATTTCAAGACTGGTTTGATAACTGTTTCATTCCAGAAGTAAAGAAGAACTGTGATGAGAACGACATAGCCTTTAAAATTTTATTGATTCTTGACAATGCTCCAGGCCATCCTCCACACTTAGGGGAATCACATCCAAATATAAAAGTGGTTTATTTACCTCCAAACACCACCAGCATTCTACAGCCGATGGATCAAGGGGGTATTGCTAACTTCAAAGCCCATTATTTAAGAATCACTTTTGTCCAAGCAATTGCAGGAACAGACAAACATCAGACATTGAGAGAATTTTGGAAAAATTACATCTTTCATGCAATAAACAATATCTCAAAAGGATGGTCCAAAGTAACGATGAATTGTATGAACGGCATATGGAACAAACTCTTAAAAAGATATAATGACAATATGTATTTTAATAAAGAAGGGGAAATAGATGAGATAGCAAATATTATTGTAAAATGTGCTCAACAACTTAATCTGGAAGTTGATAATGAAGATGTAATTCATCTTTTGGAAAATGATATTGAGGAACTCACAAACCAAGATATGATTGAGATTGAGGAACAACGAGTTGCAGAAAAAAATGTAATGGAGCTAAAAGAATTAGATGAACTCGAAGAACCACCAAAAAAATTTGTGTTAAAAGACATGGCTGCAGCTTTTAGCCAAATCAATGATGCTATTAAAAAAATTGAAAATATGGACAAAGACATCGATAGATCTTCGAGGGTACACGGCCTTATTCAGCAAGCACTTGCGTGTTATTATGAAATTTATAGAGAAAAGAAACAACAAAATGTACAAACAAACCTGGACGTTTTTTTAAGAAAAACAAGCACTATCACTGCACTCGCTGAAAAATCTCAAGAATTAACAATGGATATCAGTAGCACAGATGATAAAAATACTCAAGATCAATTCTTATAAATAAATTATTTATGTAGATATTTGCTAAAAAGTATTTAGTTAACAACTTGAAGTCAGCAATAAAAGTGTTTTTTGTATTTCGCATGTATGCATTGTTTTTAAATATTTTTTTTGTATTATTTTCGAGTTACGACCAATGTGGTGGAACGGAACCCCGTCGTAACTCGAGAACTGACTGTATTCGAAAAATGTTTAAATGAAAAAATAAGGGCTCCGTTGGACTGACGGAAAAATACGAAAGGCGTAAGGGTTCAAAGCCGTAGTTCTTAAATTTAAAATACTTTTAGCAACTCGTTTCAATTACAGATAGCAAAAGCATTCACAAAATATAGCCAATACATAACCAGAAAATTTTGGCTTGTATGCCAAAAAATTTGAGAGGCCTTCTTGTAATTTTTGTTACAAAAATAAAATTCATAAACTCGCAAATTTCTAATGTCTTTTTATTCCGTCAATTATTTTAATTTTTTCAATTCACTTTAGCGCCCTTTTCATCGTTCGCCTGAGGCAAGTCTCTCACCTGAGTGAGCTCTTTTTAGAGAAAATCGTTATAGAGATGTTCGATCGACAATCGATTACTTTTCATTATCGCCATGTGTCACGTTGCCACATTTTCCAGATTTCCTTGCAGTTTTGCCGGATGTGTTTGAAATAGAAATATTTTCGTCGATAAATCGGAAGTGACGTTCGAGCAGGGTTGGGGCTCTAGGAAAGTTCTCCGACTGCCATTCACTGGATGTTTTTCACATATTTATTTAATATGTACATTATTTTGAATTACTTTATTTATATTTATTATTATATTTACACATATATGCACATATTATATATTAATCCTTTTTACGAGGACACTTTATCAGTTTTAAAGAATTCGATAGCTTAAAAAACTCGACAGAATTATACCGTAAATCATCTATCTTTTGGGCAAATTTTATCTACAAATAAGGAATATGTCTGGTATTCCTTATTTGTCTCTTAAAATGATTAAGTTATGCTGAAGTCATCCAATATTTTTGGGTAAATACTCAGTTAGGACGTAAGTCGTAGATATTTTTATCAAACAATAAATTAAATTAAATAATAATAAATACTATACCTATATACACAAGCAGTAGTTGGCTTAGTTGATCTCTAGTCAAATCGCCTTTGGGCAATAACCACCTTCCAACGATTAATGTCAACATCAAGAATTGTTCTATTAGCGTCACCCAAGTCTCAGTGTTGAATGGTATATCCGGTATGTGAACTTTACCCTGAAAATTACAATAAAAAGCGTTGTTAATTATGTACTGTTATATTTATATCTTAAATATCTTACATATTTGTATGGACAGGTATTTTGGATAAGATTAGCATTACCCCAAGCATTTTATTCAAGTCTTTGAAGTCAATACCAGTTGCGGCCGTCAGATTGAAATCTTCCCTAGCCTGAAGTCTCTTCTCGACTTTATGTAGTTCTAAGAGCCATATTGCCGGCACCACGCTTCCCAAATATATGAAAACTGACGGACAGAACCTTAAGCACAATAAAAATAAATAATTTAATAAATAACAATATAATAAATAATATTGCAGACGTAACTTTTATTTATAGCTACGGCTTAAAATTAATAATAAACCAAACATATTTAAAATCTATAATAAATTAAGAATATTTAATAAAAATAAAAAATATTTTTAATGTTGAAAAAATATTTTGAATAAATCTTGAAATTTTATTCTGAAACTTTATAAATTAAAAAATATTTAAATTATTGTTATACAATTTTGTGTAGCTTCTTTTCATAGGCGTCAGTAAAAGATTTTTTTGCAACATTATGTGTTTAGCAGTCGGTTGTTAATGAATAGTATTTATTTTGAAACTTTGTCTCTTTTTATTGAAAATGTTTTTTCAAGCGAAATTTTAAAAATTCTCTTTAAATTGCTAACGTTCGCCAAAATGTAAGTACATATTTTTTTCTGTATAGAGAAGCTAATACAAATTCACATTATTTAAATTATATTTTAAATCCCGTATAAACTAAACATATTAAAAAAAAATATTTTTTTAATTTGATGATTTTTATACATATTTTCATATGTGTTTAACAATTTGAATCTATAAAATCAATTGCGTCGTTCCTTTTCAAGTGCGCCAATACCCGGGATTTGCTCACATATGACACTTTCGTGATCTGTCAAGCGTGCGCCGGGATATAGCTTAGTGCGATTCAATAAACAATGAAATATTTTAAAATCACAGCATTTTTCTTACAATGTGTTAGTTGAAGATGATTCAAAATACTGTAGCACTTTTAATTATAAATAATATAAACAAAAGTTTAAATTACCAGAAAGTTTTTGGTTATATGAATAATATATCACGGCTATTCTAACAAAATTACTTTATTGACTTTCTAGGATCTAATATTAAAAGACAAACAGCAGTGATTTGGCAATTAAAGATATACATGTCAAAGCTAATTAAACATAGCACAATGGTAGTAATAATAAAAATCTAATATTAGTGAAAACATAAGTAACATTTTACCCACTATATAGTATCGTTTATAGTTCATTTTTAGAAGCAATGAGAGATCTAATAACATTTACGTATGGCAAACAATTAAAATACGATATACAACTAATCAGTTTAAGAAGTGATGCCAATCTACGTGTTTATTCCTCTACAGTAACTTCCGTAAATTTTGATCTTCGGTTGTCATTGAAATTTAATTTATGGATTATATTAGTAGTAATAATGTGTTCAATGTTTAACTCTTGATAAAGGTCTTATTGTTTGTAATTATTTTTCAGAAGCAATAATGAAACAATTTGATGACCTATATGGCTACAACGTAGAATTGGTATATATAAACAAAGAGTGAATCTTCTCATGTTGAAGTCACTGTCAGCAAGTATTATCATTTTATAAGGAACATACTACATAAGTTTGATGTAACTGAATATCTTGAATTTGGCTATTCCGAAAGAGGTATGATGGCACAGAACAAAAATTGAATAAGAACCATGACATATACATATTTTGTCACATCAGAATTAAAAATAACCCACTCTTAGATATTTTGCTTATCAATTATTCCAGGTATACAATCACATATTGATAATCATTGTAAAATGTCGTCTATTTGATAACACCCAAGAAACTACACATTAATAAGCTGTCAACATTGTCAAACATTAACTTTCAATCCACATACATACTAAAGATAATTATACTTTAACGTTTAAAACGTACCTGGTTTATTTTCAATTCTTAAAATCTAACGAATATGTGCATTAAATCAGAAACAATGATAATTTGTATGTATTATAAAATGATAAGCTCACTTTTCGGCCTTGGAGCCCGTCGCTGGTAATTCAAAATTTGAAGACTTCATTACGAAGGTTGTTTTATCGTTGTTTATCTAGTTTAATCAATATATTCTTCTAATCCTCAACACATTATGTATGTATTTAATTTTAATGGCTATAACACACCTAGATAATTTGCAATTCGATTATTTATATTCAGTCAAATGACGAATTAATGAAAATTATTGTCGCGTAGCAAAATTTTATTAATAAATAACAATTATTTAAAACTGTTGTCACGGTACTGTCGGCCATCTTGTTTTATATTTGAATGCTTATTTTTCATTGGTCGAAACAACAGAACGCATTACCGGTGCCTCGGAAAGCAAAGTAGCAAAGTCAATTTTTATTTTTAATATTGTTTATTATTATAATTAAATATATTTCCTTTGTTTATCTGTATTATTATACACCGTTCATACAAAGCGATACGATTTACAGAGTAGAGAATTAACTTAGAACAATTATAAGATATATTTGTAGATAATTCTATTATTAATTAAAATTATAATTGTAGAAAACATTGTACTTACATACAAAATCGAAAAATATGTATTTTATCGTGGATGTAAGTGTAAATAGAATACAAAAAAAAACATCCATGCCGAAGGAACGATGACCGATCTGAATATTTCGGTGAAGAGGTGTGAATTTAAATAATGAAATTCCAAGGACAATCCGCAGAAACCAAATTTTTTAAAACTGATATTAATAATGGAATACAGAAACACATTTATACATTAAGGCTATAATTTTAAAAATGTATACATTTTTTAATATTTATGTGATGTCTTATATGCAGTATTTATTATATATATATATATATTACTTTAGGAAGTAAATCACAGTGATAAAACTAATGAATATATTCGAAGCAATCAAAATCACATCTGAAATCTATGCCTGATTATAAAGCCCTCCAATTACTTAGTATGTACATATTATGTACTGCAGATATAGTAATGATGTGAATACGTTTGTTTGCATGTTCATGCATTAATTGGTTAAATTACTGCGAGACCCCAAAAATATCTTTCACGATATAATAACGAAACATGTAGAATTTTAAATAACAACAGTGATTCAATAAAATATATGTTCTGATTTTTCAATATATGTATGTGCATTACCAATGAAACGATTTTAACTTTAATTAAATATTGTTGTTGTATTCTATATTTTATATGATATCTTGGACTAAATTAAAAATACGTTTATTAAGTACTTATCAAGTTAACCTGAAAAATTAAATATTTATATAGAATGAATAATTAATTTTAAACTCACAAAGTTTATCATACAGTAATGAGTCCTTCCTCTATCGTTGGCTTCGTCAAATTATTTTTTAATGGTATCACATTTTTTAAATACTACATGTTAGATTAAAATATATACTAAAGTTACTTTTATATTTGTATTAAAATGAATATAAATTTTAGTGAACAAAATAAACTCCTTAATTTTATTAATGTTTTAACCTCAATAATTTCTGCAATATAATATGTACAATTTATTATTATTAATAATATATTTTTAATTGGTTAATGATGTAAAAAAGGATTCGCGAACTTTTTTGTAAAGGAGCAAATCAGAAATATTTTTAGCTTGGCGATAAATATTTAACTGATCTTTTAAAATTTAAATTTAAGTGACCTTGAAAAAATAAAGGAAAAAAACGTATTTGCAAATTTTATCTATTCAAATTAAATATGAATTTCGCCATCTATCGCAAGTTGCTGAAAATACGTGTCTCCGTGCTTCTAGTAGTAAGTTTACTTATAAAAATAATGTAAAATATTTCATCGAACTGAGGTTCAAAGTTCGTTACTTGCTATCATCAAAATTTATTGCATATGGTCATATTTTAATTCCAATCTAAAATTGTAATTTTATGTATTTCATATTGGGAAATGTCTTAACTCAAATAAAAATATAAATTCCCAAGTATATGATTAGGGTTTTCGAACCGGGTAGAACCAAAACCGGGTACCCGCCATGTTTTTCATGAAACCGAAAACCGGGTAACTTTCGACGGGTATCCGGTTATTTCATTTAAATATTTTCTTCCGATTTAAAAATAATCAAATTTAAAAATACATTTTAAAAATTTAGAATCCACTGGCAAAAGAAGTCCAGTTTTGTAAAACCTGTATAATTATTTTTATGTATTTTCCGTGGCCAACAATTTTTGTTCAAAAATTAGAGGTTCAATGAAATACAACACATTAGATTCGTTAGTGTTTTTAAAATACTACTTTTTGCAAAGAGAACATCACTAAAATATACTTTGTTTCTCTACCTACATATGATACATATAATAAATACAATCATCTAATCTCTTTTATAATTGTAATAAAATTTATTTCCTCTGTATTTTTCATGTGAAATTTGTATTATTATTGCCAAATATGTGTCAAAATTAATATTTCGGTTTTGTACTGTTACACATGTAGAGTACGCTCGGGATAAGGATGCCGGTTTGTTATTGTGTGCGTGTACATGTATATGAAAGAGAGAAGCGATGTAGCGTGTACTTCGTTGTCTCGCTTTCTCTTTTAAGGACAGTCGCTGATTCATCGACGCTGGTATTCATCATTAAAGTGCAGTGTGATTCTCTAGTGATTATTTTAAATAATTTTGTGTTGATATATATAATTAGTTTAACCCATATATGCCCACTGTCCCATGGGTAGGTCACTAAACTCGTGCCACTGTTTTTTATTTATAAATGAAATTTTTTATATCAAGGCTTCAAATATACACTGTAAGTTATTCATTTTCTTACCCATAGATTAAAATATTTTAATTATTTTTCTATTAATCCGTACGTTGTTGGTTTTTTTACACTATTCTCTGTAGGGCTTAAAAAAGTTATTATTCTTATCGGTGCGCCAATGATAATTTTTTAATTTATTCAATGGATTCTAATGATTTAATAGAGTCGTCGAGCCATTAAACAATCTGCGAATAATTTCTTTCCCCATTTTATATCTTTTTGCTTTTGAAGAATAGCTAAAGACTTCATTATTTTTTTGACTAGTGAAAGATTTTGAATTTTGCAAATATTTAATTAATGACATCAATGTCTGGTTTCTTCGATTATATAATATATTTTTAATTGTCCGTTGAAATTTCCAACTTAACTCAGATGTATGTATGGTAAATGAACATATATTTTCTTTTTAAATAAAAAAATTAAATATTCTGAGCGAAATTGTTTTGAGCCACACAGTTCACGCACACAATAACAAACCGGAATCCTTATCCCGAGCGTACTCTACGTATGTAGTATGTAAGTATATGTATATACATATGTACATACCGTTGGAATGTAAAAATATTTCGATTGAGTAAAGTATTAATAATTACATAATATATTGATTTTATTTCAATAAACTATTTTTTTTAAATTATAATAATTATTAAAGTAAAATTAAATATATCACGTCATATTTAATCAAAGATTCAAATATAATAAAAATTGGAATCTTAACGGCTTACAAAAGTAGTTTATTTAATAGTTTTCAAAAATTACCCGGAACCGAACCGGGTGCCCGGTTCTTTCTCAAAAATACAAGTATAACCGGGTAATGAATTAGGCCGGGTATTTGTATGCCCTACATATGATCTTAATTGACTATATTTATCACCTGAAATACACACTAAGGGAATTCTCTCGTCTATTTTCTTCAAATTTGCCTTTTAGCATGTCATCATTTTGCAGAATTCAAGGTAAAATAAAAGTTTCTCAATTGTACATTCGAATGGATTAAAAAAAAATCGAGTATTATGCAATTGTATTGAGATTCGAAAAAAACTGTTAAAACTCCAATTTGAATTCAGGAAATATATCTGCAGAAAATTAAAGTGAAAATAGCGATTTTTAAATTTTTGATACTATATTTCTTGGGAGTTTAGTAATGGCGTCGAGAGAGTAAAGCCAAAGAAAATCTTGCAAAGCCATTTGTCTTCTTATTAAATTGGCTATTGATGTCACTCACAACGTACTCATCCCGTCTATCAAATCTTCTCACCAAAAGACTTAAAGATTGAAATAAGACTGTAACAACCATACCCAACTTTAATAATTTACAGATCAGAAAATGGCCTTATTTTATTATTTAATATATTAGCTACTCGTGAACTGACTTACAGGCTCATTTTTCATATTTTATTTTCGCAAAAAAATATGTTTATCTGAAAATTGTGAAAAGTGTCTAGTGCTTAGTCGGGTAATAATGACGTATACTGTATTATTTTGTACACCAGGTCGTAAAATAAAAACAAATATCAGCAATAACGTTATACGTGGCACTTAAGACGCTGTCAAATTATAATTGCGTAACTTCAGAGCGCTTAGCAGTTCCATTATAGCGCATACTTTGAAATTAAAAAGGGTTAGAAAATTAAATATGTTTTCCCAATATTAAAGTAAACAGCTTCTAAAACGATATCGATCAGATAAATCGTAGTACGCAAACGTAGTTTGGAGTCAAATTGAATTTATTTAATTCTCGTTTCTGGTGACCACATTATTATTTTTATGATCAATGTCTAGAATTCGTACAAAATAAATAGTTATAATAATTAAAAGCATGAGATTAATTTTGCACTAATAAACTATACTTATATATGATGTTCTCTGGTGTCACGTGCAATTCCGGACGTTGGCGACCACCTTGTTGATTAATTCCAAGTATCTCTCCCGGTCCTTTACTACACAAAACATTTTTTTTGCTGCCATACTTGTCCATATGTGTATATTTCGCAAACAATAAATCTTTTTTCATCCGGTCCATTTGTTCCTTTAATTTTTCTCATTATTGCGGTATATAAAAACTCTTATTTCGTACCTTGGATCATGAGTCTCAAACTTCCTCTGTTTGATGGTTGAAAGATGTTCTCGTTCCTGTCCTACCATAATAATAATTTGGTTATTAGAGACTCTCTTAGTCTATATAGATACATCTCAAACGCTTCCGATTAATTAATTCAGATCTTGCATACATAGTACAATAGCACTGACCAGACAAGGCACCATACGAATTTAATTCTGGTCTAATTTAAAAATGAAAATCCACAATAAAAATATTCTCCCTCTCAATATTATCCCCATCTAATTTACAAATTACCTTTGTAAAAGCCTAATAATAAGGCGTTAAATGAATAAGTCAATATATGTACACATAAATTTCGTTTCGATCTGACTTAATATTTTTTAATTAAAAAGTTATAAATCTAAATGTGTGCTAAATCTAAGGGTAGTTTATACATTTACTTAATATATTTACATATATATTTAAATTTAGCCCGCCAACTCTCGCTGTTGGCACTTTTCAGTTCATATCGATAGATAATAGTAGATAGGTTGTGGGGGAGGGGGTAAAATCGAAAAATTCTCCACAGCCATTCATTATTAGGTGAGACCCGTCGTTATGAAATGTTCGCCGTTTCCTGAGGAAATTGCTTACATTAAGGTTGCGCGGCCGTTTTTATTCAACAAGCCCTTGCCGGATTCGGATTCGGATAATGCAAGTCACACCGATACCCATTTTCGTATCGACACTATGACTATGATTCGCAGAAACACTTAAAATCGTAGCGGGTTTCCAGCGGCGGCGATTCATGACCTTTTTATATATATATATATATATATATATATATATATATATATATATATATATATATATATATATATATATATATATATATATATATATATATATATATATATATATATATATATATATATATATATATATATATATATATATATATATATATATATATATATATAAAATTCAATTAATTTATGTTCTTATTATCAATGATCAATAAGTTGTTATTAAAAACAATGCGTGCTTCATTATTGGAACCAAGCAATTTCAGTACTATTTTATGAAAAATTTACCTTTGATATTTAACCACTCATAATAAATAGTAAACTGTTTTGGAGTCTTATTTATATGTTTATTGAACCTTCGTTTCACCCGAGCTTTTCATATTCTAATTTACACCTGTTTTCCGACCCCTGCTGTAAAATATGAAGCGGAGTTGTGGTTTTAATGCGCTGTATTAATTTATATTATACATTTAATACCGTGCATATTTAAATTTGTTCTATACTTAATAGCAAAATATTCGGCAAATATTCTACAAATGAGTACGCTCATATATTTCAATAATTGTCACAAATAGCTCGCAAATACAAACATATCAACAGCAATTAATATCGCAAATAATCTGACGCTATATCTTTGTTTAGTGAGGAAATATAATTTCTATGTATATCTACTGTTACATGTCCAATTCTCGCAATATCCGTACCGCGTATTCAACATACTATTTTTATATTGTGTGGCGGACCTTTTGTTTAAATATGCAATTGTATTCCACAGAAAATTATTACAGATAGACAACATCAAATTTGTATAAAATTCTATACATTCGTGTAGTTCGCAAAATGAAATAATATCTGCATGATTCTAGGAAAAAAATGCAGTGTAAATACAATAGATCAAGTTAAATATAATAAAACTATCGATTTTTAAAATATGTACCTTTTTCAATTGCCTATTTACATCACTACCAATTAGTATCGAATTCAGGTACTGTTAAAAGATTCGAGAGCCTAAAATTAAACGAGTAGCCACTCAACGTACAATTTCACATTCATGGCTTATTTTCCTAACCCGTTGCTTTGTGAAATATCATTACAACCAGGTGTCAGAGGTTACCTTGTTATAATATTGTTAAACGACGCAAGATATATTTTTATTATAATGTCACCGTTTCGTGTGCCTGCGCCTCTGAAGATATTACTATACATATATATGATATCCCTCTAATATCCTGATATCTCTAGAACATATGCCGTATGTTTGAGTGATATCAGAAAATATGGGTCGAGTCCTTTCTAAATAGGGTGTTAGAACAATTTTTAAATCTCACAAAAAATCTGGCAATTGTGACAAAATGCTTTGATGAAAAATCATCTTTTGAAATTATTATGCAATAAATAATTGTATCGAAGTCACTATTTATCGGTCTTAAATTCGACAGCAGTTGAGATAAATAAATACACCAACCCTTTTTCTAAGCCTACAAAAGATTTCAAAGAAGAAATAAAGGGTATTCATTCTAGCTATACAATACGAAACATTTTTCATAGTCTGTATCCAAATTGTATAGTTTTTAATTATGATTATAATTAATCAGGAATGTGTTTTAAAATATAATATTAATAAATTAAATAATATATTAATTGAGGAACATAAAATTGTAATATTTAATCAACGATTTATCATGCCCTTAAAACCTTATAAAACGATAAAAATAAGTTTAGTAGACATAAGCACAAAATGCCAAAGCACATATTGCTCTAGAGACAATGATTCTAGATCTTTAGGTTAATATCCTTAAATTAGCACTTCCCTTCTTTTAACTTCAGTCTTAATTTTAGAAGGTTTTTTTAGTTTTTTTTTACCTCAAACTGATTTTCAATTAACTACACAATTTGTTTACAGGCCAAAACCATTCGAACAAAAGAAAAGAAAGATCAACCCTTATTGAAAGTGGATAATAATAATTGAAAATATTGCATGGACCATCTAGTAGTATAATACATCCGACCTTAGACGTAATTTACCCATAAGTTTCGGCAAAAAACTACCCTACAATACCCTGCGCATATTACTATTGTTCTTCGATTCTTTAGTTATTAATTTCCAGAGTGGCGATCTGAACTGTTACTTTTAAATCATTATCACATTTCTTGGGTATATCCAAGAAGTGATGCAAATGACTCGCAAACATCCTCATCTGTGATTCGCCAGAGCTATCTCGAACCAGCATTATAAAAGATGCGACATTTCGCTACAGAAAGAAGAAACATCACGGAGTCACAGGCGTGTCGGAAATTACGAGAACACATCTTGACAAACTCCAGCTGATCCACAGAGATCACAGCCGACTATAATACAACTCGACATGCCAACGAAGATTCTTTAACTTCCATGACCTCACATTTAAACTTCGTCGCCTGTTTATATAATAAACTGTAACTCTTTTTTGTAACTCATCAATCTCTTGCATTGAAATGAGTTCTTAAGATCAATGCTTTCACTAATGATATTTCAATATTTATTAAATTCAACGCTAGAATAAAAACTGTATTTGCATAATTAGATATATAAAATAAACCAACCGATAAAATACATAAAAATTATATTTATAATATATCTCGTTGATAGTAAAAATATTAAATTGATGCCTATTATCAAAAGTACTTAGTTTCTTAGTATTTCATAGTTTTCTTCTGGATTTATTACAGTCAATATAAATTATGTTTATGATATGGCTCGAAAGTACTACTCTTTCAAACAAAAGGTATGTATATTACATTATTCCTATGAATAGTATATGATACATTGGTAGAAATATATTGATTTTTTTATTGTAGCATTTTAAGAATTGCGAGATATTAGCTTTAAAACTCATAAGGCGTAAATAAGTTTTTGCCAAATCGATTATGTCCTATATTATGATAATTGTAATATTAATTATAAAAATCAATACATATAAACATATACAATATTTGAAATTATTCAATAGCTTTAACGTACACACCTGCAATTTATAAAATGCAAGAAAAAATTTAATAATTTAAAATATGTAAATATTCATTTTATATGCCTACTTATATTATTTCACTTTTATAATTATTGATTTTAAAATCTTTTAAATACATCGATTAAAACGTAATAAAATCACAAAATAAAATCATAAACATATTAGAAAAAGTTTCAAAATAAAATTAATATTACTTTTTTAAATACACTGGCATTATATTGGTTATAATTATATAATAGTCTATACATATAAAAAATAAAGAAAAGGAAATTCAAGGATTTTTTAATGATAATATCTATTTTTTACCAACGTTATAAATTTATATCTTAATCAATTCAAAGAACTGTAATATCATATTGTATACTTCAAATCTTGAGTGAATCTTAATTAAAATGATAGCCTATTAAAAACTTTTACATTTTTTAAATCAAATTTCGTAAAGATAAACATTAGTATACAGACACTATATACTGCAAATCTTGGTCACAAATCACTCAACACCAAAAAGTTATAAAATATTTTAGAATCATTTGGTGGTTTAAAAATTTAAGAGAACTTTGTGATTCTTGACATTATATTTATATGTATATTTTTATTTATTACTTATAATGAACATTTATATCAGCCGATTATTACTCTGTGTAATCTCATCCAAATGTATTAAAAACTCACCATTTCCATTCCTGATTCTCCTTTATGGTCAACGTAAAGAGACCTTCGGCGAACAAAAACAGGATCGGCACTGCCAAATACCAGAAGTTGAGGTCTCCTTTGAAAATTGTCACCTGCCAAATTGCTATAACCCCGTGGCACGCGAAAACAACCCTCGTTATGATGGCTTTGATGGTTGCCAACAACTTGACCATCTTGCTCTTGATTTCTCGTCACATCAAGTCCAAAATTGTAGACACTACCACCGCCGACACTCCCACTAAAACACTAAGCATGCCTTGAAACCAACGAAAAAGGGGTAGGAGAATGACACCATCGGTCGGCGAACGAATCAAAAGTTCGCCCTAAATATGTACATGTAAGATACATAGTATGTTTAAACACATAACATTAATTGAGGAGTTTTCCATTTATTTATTGAAAAGGTGAAACTAAAAATAAATTGTCTTACAGTAAAATATTTTTTACAAAATAAATAAATTTTATATACATTTCAGTTGTATCATTATTATTTTTTTGAATAATTTCAGTTGTGTCATTATTATTTTTTTGATATGATTTTATTTCGAAGATACCAATAAATTTAAAAAAATATTTTTTATTTTATTTATATAATTTATTGTAATAAACTATAATGTGTAGTATGCGTTGAACTTCGTTGTGGCTTAGACTAATAATAATTATGATTTTTTAATAAAAATGTTATTAATTATAATTTATTATTATATGATAATTTACTTATTGTACAAAAGATATTGACAATTAAACACTAGATTAAAAAGTGTCGTAAGCTATTTTTCATATAATGTATATTTTTGTCATAGCAAATATATTATTTACATTACTGCTTCATAGATTTTAAGAAAGTATTTTATCGCGTAAAATACGATCTTATAGAGGGCCTAAGTTTTATCAGTATAGATGACGAAGATGTGAGGCTTCTCAAAAAGTTATTTATTATTTATTTTTACATATCTGACCATCTTATGACTCGTTTTCTTAATACGTTATGATGGCCATTAAACAAAAATGGCATATTTAAAATTTAATAAAAATAGATACATGTGGTGAGTTTCAACTACCTGCGCCATCAGTCACAATTGAGAGATCTCGTTAACGACCAATTGAACAACGAAGAGAGAAATCTCTTTAATTGAAATTTTTAACATACACCTAGAGGTGAATTAGTTTTAAATATTTTCAAATAATTATTTTTGTTGTTATTTTATATTATTATTTTATATTGCTTTTATAGTAAATAATAAAAAAAATCAGCGATTCGCAATGTTTTATTGCGTTTATTCATTCTTTTTTGTATTAATATGTTTAAATAATTTATTTAAACACTTTTCTATTAACAAATTTTGTTAATTTATTTTACATACTTATATATAATATAATTGGCTTTTGTGGTATTTTTTATACTAATTCACGGGCTCTCAATATTTATAAAAAGAACATATTTTTTTGCTATGCTTATTTATTTCATACTCTTTAATTTATTACTATTATTTTGTATAGAAATCATTTACATTAAACCAAATTGAAAATGTTGTTATTTAAATAATATATTTTTTTTTCTAAATACGTAGAACTATCTTTTTTTCTAAATTCGTAGAACCAGATAATTCAGAGCTTTTAATCGTAACCATCGCTAGAAAGAGAATACTCAAAATTATAGATACGTCTCAACACCGCAAACTTTGATTACCAAATGAAAACAATTCCAAATTCCAATTCTATTGTTGTCTGACTCAATAGGTACCTATTTACATGCTCGAGTGTAACCGATAAATGTGTGCTTTGAGGGGAAAGGACAGTGGGATTTTACTGTTTAGGGCCCATACGCACTGTCGGCTAGCCGCCGGCGACTAGGGACCGCCGGCTCAAAAACGCAGGTAGCTAGGCTAGGCGGCTAAGCCGAGCGACTCGAGGTCGGATAGTACGTTCGCGAAGAAATTGCAATATTAATTTTAAAGAGAAAAAAATGTTATTTTATTTTCAATATAATATTGAATTTCCCTGTATGAAACGCTTTTTGTTTCCCAAATGCAATTATAAATGTATCTGTATTATGTTAATAAAATTAATTTAAATTGAGAAGCAAGAAATAATATAAAATAATTATACATATTATTTCACAATATTTTTTTTTTCGTTATCAATATTCATATAAAATTATTGTAAACGATTCGGGATTCAATTTCTACGATGAGCGTTTCTGTGTCGAAGCCATTTTTTGTGAATGATGTCGTTCCTCGTGCGAATGCACTCATCTAAACCCATGCTTTTATAGGTTGCCGCGACAGGCAAGTCGCCTGTGCATCACCTCTGCGCAGGATCGCGCCTGACGCTCCGGCGACTCGGCGCCTGCGTGCGTATGCACCCATTTAAAACCAAATAAAGTACAGTCGCCGGGCGGCTAGTCGCCGGCGGCTAGCCGACAGTGCGTATGGGCCCTTATAGTATTGGTTCGGTGATTTTTGCGCACACGAAAATTGCGTACACCAAATTTCGAACACAAATTCTGCACAAATATATAATAATATTGAAATTTATTTACTTGAAATGAAATTGAATGCAATATTAACCACACATGTAAATATATAGATACCTTTATGTAGATTGTTATGTACGTATTGGGTAAGCCAAAGCAGGGGTCTTCAACCTAGTTGTGTTTGAGAAAACTAAAAATTCATACCTTATAATTGCTGAAATATTATATGTTTGGTTACGTGATAAAATTTCACACTGCAGTAATTTACCATACACCGGTATGTTTAACCCTTTCTTTTTTCAAAAATATGTTATTATATATCGGTGATAAAAAGTTATTGTTAATAAAAATTACAATATTTTTTAAATGTTATTCAAAAAAGTAAGTAATTTAAATATGATTTAGTTATATTTACCAATGAGAACTTTTGTTGACTTTTGTGAAGAACAATAAAAAAAGAAGTGGGGAATTTTCGTGTTCGCAATTTTTTTGTTCGTAATTTTAGAGTGCGCAGTAAACCGTTCACTACAGTATTAGATATATTTTGATGTGATGTGTATATTTTATTTTAAGTACAAATTTTGTTTCTGCCCTTTCACTGACTAATATGCCGATTTCCAACCACTGCGCGACAGTGATGCAGATTTGCATCCTAACCCCAAGACGCGTAGAAATTCATAATGACGTATTAGCTCCCTTGGCAATCGTAACGTCAAATTCGCATCATGCCTGAGCGGTCGTCGTAATAACATATATTTGTTGACAATTTTTAGGATTTTTTTACAAAATGTCTATTAGACGTTATGCAAGTTTGAAGCCTTATGTGCAGAATCACAAGGCGCTGAGGTGCAAAAAATCAAAAGAGTTTTTAAAACCCGATCTATTTTTCGTCCAGTCTCGGCTGTGTGGAATAAAATTGAATCTGTTGTGTCATTTTGAAGACGCGATGAATGATCCTACTACATATAAAAATGTTAAGTATAAGAAAAAAAATAACATATGCAGCTTTTTTATTGGATGTGAAGCTGTACATTGCAAATCTAAAAATAATATATTATATTTGCGTTAACACAGTCAGTTCGAGAGCTATCCATTTCATTATTATTCATGATTTAGAAAAAGATGGCAAGTTTAGGTGTACGCCTATATTATTATCTCTAAAGCACACGATACGGATATACGTTTGATATACTTATCATTACTCCAGTTTAATGTAAAATGTAAAAATTTTCGGAATAACGTTTTTTTAGCTGTCCCCCTTTAAAGTTTCATAGATATGGTAAGTCTACGTATGGCCCATGATCCACTCAGTTTTCAAAAGAACAAAGTGTGCGCACTGAGGCACACACTGGCGTAAATAGTGCGATCAACGATGTCAGTGCTGTCTGGTGCGTCTGGTGATCAAAGCTAGGTGTATCTCGAGCATCTATTCAGTTCAGCTTCGGTATGAATTGTTACCTATATTATACAGGCGGTGCTTTTTTAAACGCGCGTTTTTGAGGGAACAAAAGCCCCCGTTATTTTTAACGGATATCCGGTCATTTGAATTTCAATATAATGTTTGATTTCTCCATATGAAATATATTTCTCACATAAGTTTTCAGGATCCAAAATTATCCGGATATTCTTTTATTTCACAAATCTTATTTAGAGATTAAATAAAATATGCGGTACTTTCAAAAAGTCAAAAATTTCATTAGGCTCTTATAATCGGTGAAAGTTGACAATGGTCGGCACTTCATAAAGTTTCTGTTCATTCTTTGACTCATAGTATAAACACATTTTTGCTTTCAACAATATATTGCGACAGGTGAGCCGTTTCATGAGGTTTTTACGATAAGCAAATTCGTATATTAAAATTGTCCCACATCCACGGACAAAATGTGAAACAAGAACGGCTATGAAATCTTTTTTTGACATTTTTACTATCTTAGTTTAGTTTCATGACAAAATTTAATCTTGACTGTGGACTTTAAAATGTATATATTAAGACTAAAATTAAATCTTTCTTGGATACAACTTTATAAAAATTACATTAGTTTCATCTGATATTCTGCTTCCAAAAGCAATTTTTAGATTCTATGAAGCTATGTATGTATATGCATATGTAGCTATAAATATATTGTTATAATATATAATATGCAATTAGTATTATAAAACGACTATATCCACAAGTTAACGATATTGATATTGAAATAATGGAGGATACTTCTGAAAAAGTGGATAAAAAATGTTTGGACACAAAGCTAAACAAGGTTCATGAAAATGTCGCATTTGCAGAAGTGTCGTTTTGATACCACTCTGTTATGCATTCTCATATGTCTTAGCTGGTTGTGCTAGCTCAATTTAAAAAAATGTTTCTCGACTCTGGAATTGCAGCAAAACATTATTATGAGAAAACTTCAAATTTCTTGAAAAGCATTCAAAAATTACATATTGAAACATCTGAAGAATAATCAGCCCTTTCCTATAAGCACAGACGCTTCTAATAAAGAAGACCTAAAAACTTTTCCTTTGGTTGTGAGATATTTTGATCAAAACCATGTTTTGATATCATATATTTCGTTAGAACAAGAAGATACTGAAACTGTTTCAAATGCTCTCATCCAACAGCTTACATTTAATAAATCATCTCTCAAAAATATTACTGCATATAGAGCAGGTAACGCCAATAATAATATTTCGTTTTCGTAGCATTAAAAAATAATAATGAAAATTTACTACCTGCTGGTTGTATTTTACGCATTCTGCATAACACTGCTATGAGACCTTGCAATTGTTTGAGTATTGATATAAGAGTCTATTGTTATTAAAATATTTATTGATTTTAGCTCAACAGAAAAACTGAACTAAAAGACTTTTTCGAATGAACATAAACAGAATGGAGTGGAATTTTACGTAATATACCAGGGGTTGGCATACATGAGGTCAACGTGAGCCACGTTCTGGATTTTCGTATATGTAGTATATAAAGAGCCACACCATAGTCACGTTCTCACGTAGTGTTAAATACACAAAATCAAATTTAATTACATATTCTACACAAATCCTAAACGCTATATAATGTGTAAAAAATACACATATTAGAAAATATAAATTGAGAAAAAAAAAAAAATATAATTTAATAAAAAGTTTATTTATCTCCTTAAGCTAAATTTCTAAAATTTGTTACAGCCGTTCGCAGCAATTCTGTCAAATTCTCGTTTGTTAGCTGCGAACGATGTTTTGATTTTACAAACTGCATAGAGGAGTATAAGGATTCACACCTATATGCTATACCAAAAATGGAAAATAATCGGCTAATTAAGATATTTGAATTCTGTCACAAGTTTCCAAAATCAATTATGGTATTTGAGTTTTGCTGCATTACTAATACCTGATCTTCTTTTAATTTTAATGACTAATTCCGCACCACCTCTTTCAACAAGTATTAATAATTCAGGCATCAGAAATCTATTTTTAAAAATATCAAAAATAAATGGGCTTACAAAATATGCAAATGTAGGTTTCAAACTTTTGAAATCTTCAAACCTACGTTTGAAGATTTCAAAGGGCGAAACATCAACTGTTAAGCTAAATGATCAGTAAACATAATTAATGTATACCGATCATTTAGTTATACGTACTTTACGTAATGAGGAAGTAAGCACTGTAGGATTTTCGTTTTTTACAAAATGACTTTCGTTTTTGACAAAAAACTTGAATAACGCTACTGAATTAAATTTTGTATAAAGTTTGCCGATTCCCAAATGGAAACGATCCGCAAGATTCAACAGAAGAAGGAATGGGCACCATAAAAATAAAAGAATTGTACAACCGCTTCAAAGATGGCCACACATCATTGGAAAGTGAAGCACGTTTTGGTAAAACCTAGACATTCAGAAATGAGATCGTCATTGACCAAGTGAGGACCCTGGTCATGCAAGATCGTCGAATCACGATCAGAGAACTTGCAGATGAGGCGAGCATGAGCATTTGATCCGTTCATTCTATTTTGACTAGGAATCTCAGCGAAGTTCATACCACAGCTGTTAACGATCGAGCGGAAGCAACTTCGTTTGGAGATTGCACATGACATGCTGGAGACTGTAAGCAGTGATCCCATCTTCCTCACTGACACAATAATCAATGACTATGAGTCCTGGGTTTTAGGGGTACAATCTAGAAACCAAGTTGCAGTCATCACAATGGAAGCATCCAACAAGAAGCAAGGCAGGTTAGCATTAATGTCAAAGTCATGCTGACCGTCTTCTTTGACTCCAGCGATGTGGTTCATCACGAGAACGCACCACACGGTACAACCATCAATAAGAAGTACTACCAAGAGGTTCTGCTTTGCCTTCGTGACGCTGTAAGACACAATTCGAATCTCCATTACGATAACACACGTGCCCATTCTGCACGTTTGATCCAAAGTTTCCTGGCTAAACACAGCACACCAGTGCTTTGTCAGGCTCCCTACTCTCCCAACATAGCTCCATGTGACTTCTGGCTTTTCCCCAACTAAAAATACCTCTGAATGAAACCAGATTTCATTCCAGAGAAGATATAATGTATTATAGAATGCAACGGACATTTGCCATTTCAAAAAAGGCGTTCCAGCATTGCTTCCTAAAGTGGCAGAACCTTTGTGAAAAGTGTACGACAGCCCAAGGAGACTACTTTGAAAGAAATTAGTGTAAGACTATTGTATCGGAATACGAGTATTTTTTAAGAATAAATGTCGGATATTTTTTGCACAGTGATATTCACAGACCATTTAATTTATTTTTTTGGTCAAAAGCCGAATTATTTACTAATCAAAATTGTTTTATTTACCGACGATTTATTTTATTCTTCTGAAAGTTTATTTTATTTTACTGTTCACTTTTATTATTTGGATTAATACTGATCATTTTTTTTAATTTTTCAACTGATCATTTATAGAATTATTTACTTACCAAATAATAAGTTGCCCATTTCTAATATCAATGTAATGATGAGTGACTATTGATTCAACGTTTTTAAAAAAATCATTCTGAACATTTTGTTTGTGGGTGTTATATCATATGGGCCAATAGTCGCCTGGCCCAATTGTAGTCTGGATGTTATGTCGTTGGGCCAAAGATCAGCGGCATTTTCAACAAATAAAAGTCAAGTTTTTGATGGTGATTTTTATTTTGCATCATAATATATTCACTATATACATATATATTTTATGTATGCATAATAATACACCTTATGATGACAGGTTCAACAATTCGAGTGAAACATTTTCAAATGTCGTAATATACCAAAAGCATTAGATAGTAAAAAAGAAAATTAAATTTAGAGCACCCGTTAACTAGGATAACGCTAACAATATTTTTTTCATCATTTATTTTTCATAATTTAACATTCAAAAAGCGTTTTGAGATCCATCACAATGCCATCATATAATGGGATTTACATTTTTTAAAAACGCCCTTGGAATCTATACAACACATATTTATGTATAAAATAGGTGCTAATTTATTATAAATTAAAAAAAAATATACAAATATAATTTATCCACAACAATGACAATCAAAAATATTACTAAAAGTTTACTTGACTAATTATCTAAAATAAAAAAGATAAGTATTTCGCTTGTATAACTTTTAAAAGACAAAATTATGCTTATGACAAAATTGCCGTAGAATATGACAATGAATTGTCTTAGAATCATGTCACTGTTGCTCAGATGCACTATGTTGGCTCAACTCTAAACCTATATAACTCATTAACATTAATTTTTCTTTTATGTTCGAGTTCTGTGTGTCTAAATTTACATTCCATTTCAATCCAAGTTAATTTTAGTAAAACTTGAAAATTTTCACACCACCTTCTCATTTTAGAATAAAAAAGAATTTGGGATTAGAACTAAGCCAACGATGTATCATATATATTTATTTAGTATATTGCAAACAAAAATAAAAAATCAAATTTTTACAAAAATATCAATACAATATTACCAATTATTCTTATTAAAAAAATATTTTTGGAGTCCGTTTGTTTAATTACGTTTGAGGTTTATTATTTTTTTTAATGTTTAAATATTTACAAAATAAAAGGAGCGCCTCAAAATATCGTACAGCTAAAATCATTTACAATATTTACATCCATCGTGTTTTACACTTCTTAATTTAGAGAGCTCTATGAGTTAAAATACTTTATTGTTACATTGCAAAAAAAAACCTTTACAGAACAAGTAACAAACCTAATGGAAATTAGAAAACAACACAAACACGCGATTATTTTACAACAATGTTAATATGAGGTACAATTTTACTAAAATAAAAATACAGATTTTATGTTAAACACAAATATATTTATAATATTTTTATTAAAGTTTAAAGTATACATTTATGAGTGAATTTAGAAAATATTCGGAATTATTTTAATGTAAAATAATACTTTTTAAATTATTTTTGTTAGTAAATTAAAATAAACATACTTGTACTGATTGTGAAAGATCTAATTATAAAATAGACCTATGTTAAACATATATTTAATTCATAATCAATCAAAATTATAAAGGTGACTAGCGGTCTCTATTTATGTTAACTCACTGTGTAAATGTAATGTACCATTATATAAAATTAAAAAAATAATCTTTGCAACATTTATGCATGGAATGTAATACATATACGTATAACAATAAATATATATATGTGTGTGTGTGTGTGTGTGTGTAGATATGTGTGTGTGTGTATGTATCTCGCATGCCGTTTGCAAAGATTCGACCAATGTTGTTGGGTGGTCATCAACCAGGGCGTAATCTTGACTTTATCTCAGCCGCTGTAGATTTTTCAGCTGCGTCATCTTTGATGCGTTCTTTGAATATCCAAAATCGGATCAAAGACGACGTTTTTTTAGTTTCACGTCGGCACTTTTATTTTGTGCTATTTTTCATTTGATTTAGACTTAAATAGCTTCTCTATAATTTTTTACAATTGGGTTTTTAATTTTGCATAGTTTTGGTTGTATCAAAATTGATATGGCGATTTTCATCGAAAGCGTGGTTTGTCAAAGTTGATTTTTCATTAAAGCATTTTATCGCATTTCCATGATCTATTTTTCTTTTTAAAATCCTAGTTTGTCTGACCAACGTAAATTTTGTCACAATTGCCGCAACAAATTTGTTATACTCCTTCTGATTCATTATAAATTTTGTCTTTTCCATTTGGTAGAATGGTTTCTATTTTATTATAAGATTTAAAATTTAAATTTAACACTCTTTAAAAAGTACTCGCCCTATCTTTTTTGATCTTGTGTTTTTAAAAACACAAGATCGAATCAAATACAAAGCATCTGAAAAGTTTACGGTGGTTGAGATAAGGTCAAGATTACGCCCTAGATGATGGCCCAACATTGGTGGTCGAAACGTCGGCAAACGAAATGAGAGTAAAAAAAGGCGCGGTATGCAAGTTCTCACATTTCAAAAAGCTAAGTAGCATGTTAAATAAATTCATTAAAAATTTAAACAACATAAAAACACGTTAATTTAAATATATATAAATATTCGAATTTATATATATATATATTCGATCTTTATATTTTTATCGCAAGTTATAAATTTTTAGCAATACTAGCCACGGATGCCATTGCGATTTACTTTTTTTCTTCAAGGATGAAGAATAACATACTCATCAATAAGTCAAATGCTCGATAGTCTCCGAGGATGAAGAGTAACACTCTTCGAAACGTCAAACTATAAAAAGTGAAATCGCGATGGCATCTGTAGTCAATATTGATAAAAAAAATATATACATATACGTATATACATACACAGATATTATTTTAATATGTAAAGCAGAGGTATAAAGTAAGTAACTGGTATTCAGTGCAAATAAACGCTAATTCTTAAAATATTAGGAAAGAAATGTTCATAAAAATTCCTAAATATATTGAGGTAATCATAATAATAAGACAAACATGTGATAATTTGTTGATTTCCGAACACACAGTAAAAAGAAAATTTTAGGTAAGTAGTAAATATCAATTAAAAGTATGAAGTACATTTTATCATTTGTTCTATCTAAAAAAAATCAATTTCTAATATTAACCATACATAATAAAATAAATAATTAGCTGCTACAATACTGTTGACGAATTCGTCACATTAACATATTGAAACGTAAACTTTAACATTCGATTTTTATCGACACATTTAAAACCTACTTATGGAAAAAGCAAACGCTAAGGTTTCATAAATAATATTGTATCACTTTGCTTAAAATAAAAAAAAGTATCACAATTGCCGCTAGCGCCCTCAAGATCTTCGCCTTTCAACAACAATGTTTGTGTACGACCATCTCCATCCAAAATCAAAATGCACACGTTACTCGCCTCCACAGGAGACGGCAGTTCAAAAATACATAAAAACACTGGATAAACAGTTTTTCACAGCAACGCATCCACGTTCGGCAACGGACTGTCCAAGCGGAACTCGAAGACGTCGTCGAGCAAGGGTCATTCATCTTCCAGCCTCTCCAGTTTGATCCTCTTCCGACTTGAATGCGATTTTGAGTGACACCATGGCAAGTTGAAGTGCCTGGAAGGTAAACTATAAATAAAACAGTTAGAGTAATTGTTTTTAACGTACACAAGATTATATATGAATTTATATTAATTGTTAATTTATGATGAAAAGCTTGTTTTCAACCTCGCTCGTTCGCATATAACAGAACAGAGAACGCCATCGTTTAGCTAACGCTGTGCTAAATACAGTTTTTAATCTTTTAATGTATTCCATTTGTTTTTCTAATATCTAATAGAGAAATAAATTTAACCCATGCTTGGAAAACTGACATAAATCCAAAAAACTGATTTTAGTTAAAAGTAAACTTTTGTATTTAAGAGGGTGATTAGGTAATAAAAATAATATTAAATTAATTTAAATATTTAATATTTAGGTTGATAATAAAATAATTCTTTAAATACAAATTAAGCCATAATTTATTTTTAACAATCGTTAAAATCCGTTTTATTCGTTCTAGAGATGTTTACTGCATAAGATTAAATAATTCGATGTGATAAGAAGGGGCAAATATTTACCGTGTTTTAAAAATTATATAATGAAAATCTTTTTCAGTAGTCATTATACGTAACGAAAAAAAATGTTATGATTGAATAAAATTATCCTAAAGTAAATATATCGTCCTATTTAAAAATTGTACTTCCACACTTGGGTTTAATATTTTAAGAAAACTAGATCTTTGACAATAGATTGGAATGATTTTACTATACATGGACTAGTAAATAAATAGTTAAAAATGTGTAATATTCAAATGAAATTGATTGGTCATTAACTTTGTTTAGCACATTTTAAAATCTTGTTACAGAAACAAATCGCAAACATCCATATGAAAAGGAAAACTGGAAAAATATACCTCAAACTATGAGAATATATTGTGAGGACCTGGTTTAGTTATTTTTATATATATATATATATATATATCTTTTACGGATTGAATTCCATCATGAGAAAATTGGCATTTATTATTTTTATAAAATACCTATAATTTTAAGTGTTTCAAATTAAACTCAACTGTTATTATTTTCTCCAAATTACAGAGTTATTTTCATTAAAGAGGACAAATTAAAATAACTTATCATAGATACTTTCATGATGGAATCTAAATAAAGCATTAACGTAAATAAGTAACACCATAATATTTTAACGTTCATAGAGAAAAATAAATAAAAATACATAAGATAAAATATAGCACAACCGCCACAATTGATACAACGCCGAGCAAAATTAAAAATATTAAAAAAGATATACCGTAAGTTCATATCGGGTATACATTCACCAAACGCCGTTAGAGGCAGCGTGTCCATGATCTCAATAGAGAATATGTCGTCAACGGTGGGATAGAGCGACTGGGGAAGCTCTTCAAATCCACTCGTCATACACTTGGAGTTTCTGTTGGGTTTGTAGCTGCTCGAATTTCTCCGCTCCTGGCGCTGTTTCAGCCGCTCTATGTGCTTCTGTTCACGTATCATTTGAAAGTCCCACCTGCAAAATAGATCATAAATTTAATTGCTACACAAGAACAATAAGTAATTGATAATTAGAATGATTTTTAATCGCAATACCGTTTTCTTCGCTTTTCTTCCATCTCCATCTTCGAGTGACGCTTTAAAAACAGATCTTCGTCTACATTCTCGTTGCTTTCTACATAAGCATCAGGACTATAGCACTTGATGCGCCAGCTCGGAACCTAATGAATGTTAATAAAAATGTATTAATAATACCTCCAACTAGTAATGTGATTTAAGAATATTTTAGTTATAAAATAGATAAATTCACAGCGAGAAAATATTCAAAAATGTTATCAATCAACTAATATTATTCAATGGTCAATCAAAATTAGAATTTGTTAGATAGTTAGTAGAAGAAATAAATGACATTTTTGAATTTCTATTTCATAATGATTCTGCCATTGCGAAACACTACTTCTAATAGAAACAAAAGTAACTTGTGTATTAAGATTAGCAGTAGTGACCAAATGAAGTTCCATTTTGAAATGTGTTTAAATTAATTAGATAGAATCTGATGAAATATAAATTAAAGTTGTGCTAGAATTATATTAATTTTTTAACTTAAGAGTCAAAATATTAATAATTCACATCTAAATTTTTCCATCTTCGCAGAAATGGCATAAAAATGAAAAGTCAATAATTTTCTACACTACTTTAACATTACCTCCAAACTGGCAGTATCTGTCTGGACCTGTTCGCTAGGTTTTGGTTGATTTACATCGTCTACGGTGAAAAACGACGGATTCGTTCCAAAGTTACCGGTGAAATAGTCAGTTTTGATGTCCTCAGACAGCATCTTAAAGTCTTGACCAGAAAATGACCACGAATACGGCAAAGGAGACTCTCCATGCGACAAGTTCGATAGCTTAGACGCCGAGCTGAGCGCTCTTTTTCTGCGAACATTCCTCTTTCTGTTTGTGTTTGATTTATAAGGTGGCATTTGCTGCTGAGCGGCGGCGGGCTGTGTCGAATCAGTCGACTGAGACGGCAAACACATACTGGTCGTTCTGAAATTTCGCTTCTTGGCTGTCTTTCCGCTCGACGACATGTTGCCGCTATCCGTCATCACGTTGCTCATGTACACCAAGTTGCAACCGAACTGATTAGTGTTGGAATCAAACTCTTCGGAAGATTGGAATTCATACAGGTCAATCTTACTGATGTCGTCGATGGGTTGACTTTCCAAAATAATGTCTTTCACAGCTTCATCGTCTTTTAGTTCAGCTTTAATGTCTAAAATGTTCGTTTCCTCCTAAAATTTAAAACAAGCAAATTTTATTTCACTGTGCAAAAATTCTATAAATAAGTTTTAAAGCTATCATACTATTGATTCGGTAAGATCGGTTAAGTTGAGCACCGAGTTGGCCGTCGGTGATGAATTATGAAATATCTTCGACAAGTAACTATTCGTATCCATTAAGTCCATGTCCGTCTGGCTATTTGAGTTGTTCCCTTCCAAATATTCTAAAATATCCGATTTTATGTATTTGTTGATGTTGCCTATGGTTTCGCCGTATGAAAAGTCCCTGCAGCTGGTCTTCTCCTTATGACCAGTCGTAAAGAATTTTCTGGCCGGAGTCACCTTTTCCTGTTTGATGACTTTAATGGGACTAATCCGATCGGAAACATTATCATTGTTATTAGCAACAGAAGTAGTCTGATTGTTATTTTTGCAAATTTTGTTATCGTTTGTGTTACAAAATTTACTATAAATCGGTTTCGGCTTCATCTCGACAGGACTAATGCAACGGCTTTTAATCGCTGTCAGAGATGGTTTCTCTTCACAAATGCTCGTAACTGACTTTGTGTACAAATCATTGCTCTTGTAAGTTTGCTTACTCAACGTGTTAAAAGTCGTAGTTGGGGTACCAATTTGACACTTCCTTATGATCTTCTTCGGAGTGTTTTCATATGTGAATAAGGCTTTACACTTTTTATTCATCGTCAACGTGTTTTCTGAAATTTTTGAATCATTTTCTTTCTTTATGTAAAAATCTAAAATAGATAAACACATAATTAATAAATTTATCTTTAATAATATATAAATAAATTATTAGTTTACCTGAAGTAGTCTTGCTAACTCTATTATCTTCAATAATGCTAACTGGTATTGGCGAAACCTTATTCATGTGCATAGGAACAGTTTTAAATTGATTGCTAAAAATTAAAAGTTGCATTTAAAACCCAGTTTTTATATATATTTTTCAATTTAACATAGGATATATTATATTATAGAGTATGTTTTTCTGTTCAGTCACTTTTGGCAAAAGGGAAGAAAAAAGGCACAATATGCAAACCTTCCAATCTCCCAATAAAAGTATCATGATAAATTATGTCAAAAACACACTACATAACATACATACATATATATATTTGATTTTTGTAATTCATAATACGATTTTCCTATGCACGAACGCTTTTTACGTATATATAGAATGACTTTGATTTGCATTAACAGAATTTTTACAAAATAAATATTGGATAAAAAATAGTTATTGGTTAATATGGTTATAAAAAATAGCTCAAAGTATACACCCATACCTCGATTTATGCGGTTTCGCTTTAACGTAGTCAACAAAATGCTACTAATTTTCAGCGAAATTTAAAAATCATTTGCAGGCAGTATCAGGAAATTTACAAAGATTTGAAAAAAAATAAAACGCAAAAATTGGTAATAAATTATTTATCGAGATAAATCGAGACTTAAACACTTATAAAATTGTGAGATAAGTTATAAAAAATTCGCTTAAAGCGAACACATACTTGTAAGTATCGATTTATGCGGATTTATATTTTTTATAACCTATATTCCATTTTTGTATGTGTTCTATGCCTCAATTTATGCGAATCCAATTTATATAAAGTTTCGCGGAACCTATCTACTGCGCAAATTGAGGTATGACTGTATAATAAATAGATATGATTGTATATATGAAATGACATTTAATATTTGACAACTACATAAAAAAATGGATGTTAAAACAAATAAAAAAAGAGGTTATAGCAATGATATGAATGTCTTAGTTGGATGAAATAATTCTAATTGCTTATATATAATACATGCAACATAAACAAGCAATGGCCCATGTATAACTTATGTTAAGGACTCCCAAATTCAACATAATTATTTTTACCTGAGTATGTAAGTTTTAACCAAAAGTACACTATTATACAACCCTGACGTCAAGATGAATATAATATTTTTAGTTTTCTTGAGCACTTCCATTGACAAATCTTGATCACTCAACATGGTTTTAAATAAACTTTTCAAATACGTTTAACCTCAATCACAATACGGTGAAATTCGCCAAAAAATATAAAAAAATAAACTTTCAAGAAACGCATTATGAAAAATAGGAGAGGGATACATTACCACAAACTTAGGTCTTTCTTCTTTATAATAACTGAAAACATATATATTGAATTAGGGATCAAAAAATTAAATTATAAAAATGTACATGTAACAATTTAATGCCAAATCTATGCATGATTAGCATTATAGACTAAAACGGCTCGAGGATTCAAATGAAAACCTTAAAAGTGCAATACTAATTCAAAACACTGCTCACTGCAGCAGAGTGAGTGAGTTCGAAGAGTGAATGGCAAATTTCAGCAGGAATCAAGCATACAACACAAAGGCGTAGCAGTAGCTTATAATAACTGCCGCATTTGCAACATACACCATGGTACAGGAGCGCTTTGTAGTTTATTTTTTGTGTAGTGATGTATTAAGCCTATGAAAACACTTTAATAAAGGAAAATTGAGTATGGCAAAGCATATTTATTTAGCAAGTACTCTACCAGATTAGGAACACTAAAAATACAAGGTGGATTCAACATGAAGCTCAAATTGAAAGAACAGCTTCTTAAAAATATTGTTACTAAAAACACTTGAACTCTTACTACGTTTTGAACCGTTGTAATGATCCAAGAGCCGTTTTAAACATCTGGCAAACTATTTTACACTGATTCTCACGTCTTTGGACAGCCCAGAGGCTGTGAGAGGAAAAACATGATTCACAAGTGGCTACACACTAGCCATAATATATGTTTTCTTTTACTTTCTAAGCACTAAAAAAATTGTATTAAATTTTTGTATTATTTTTCCTTAAAGATAAAACATATTTAAGGTTTTCATTTGACTCGCCCTCATAATATCACTACTTGTATTTAGTCTGTATTTAAATTTTCACACCTGTTACTAAAGTCCTTATTCTATTTCCCTTTCTTACTTTCTGTCCCTTAATCACCAGTCATACGTTTCCCTTTTAAAAATAGTGAAAACAAAATTGGGATGCAAAAAATTAAATCTCTAATAATAATTATTCTAGTTTTACTGCATACTATACTTCAGTTGTCGTTTTTAATATTGGTAAAAAAAAAGGAAGTAATTTTATATTTATACATAAAAAGATAGACTTAGATCTTAGACTAAGCTAGCTAAAGAAAGAGTGGCATTCAGAGTTAATTAATATTATTTACATTGGACTTAAGACTTGATCGGTAGTTTGCACTAAAGGTTGCACAGTTTGCATTCTGGGCTGAACAACAGAGGTAGCCTGAACGATTGGCTGCACCACTGACTGTAATGATGTTTGGATAGTCAACGGCTGCAAAACGGGCTGAATCACTGGCTGAATGACCGGCTGCAAACACAAGCTTTGCTGATTGTCGACGAACGAAGCTTCACTGCACTGTAGATACCTAGCGTCAATTAAAGTTCCAACGTTTGCAAAGGGCAATGGATCTGAAAGACATAATATATCGATAATGACTCAATGTTCTTACTTAACAAACTCAATACTAGCATACCTTTGTTTGTAATGGTACTAAAACACGTATAAGTCTCGGGCACATCCTGTTTGATGTCAAAGGTTTTATTGTCTGTGGTTGTAATAAGTCCCCTGAGATTCGTGATCTGCACTTGAGGTGGCCCCTCTTGATAGACGCGCGTCTGTGCTGGCGCAAGTTGTATCAACGGAGGCGGTGTCAAGTTTTGTATGTGAAAGTTTAGCGTATTCTCCGGCTGAGATGCCGGGGCCTTAAGTTTCTCTATCTCCTTCAAATACAGAGTGATCTGTTTGTCTTTTTGGATCAACTCGTCGCTCTGCTGCTGAATCAGATCTAAATGTATTAAAATCAAATCTTTTAGATGGCAAATCTCTTTTTGCGCATCGCTTAGCTTGTCGGATAACTGCAGTATTTCGTTTTGCGCTTGCTCGTTTTGTATGTTGTGTAGTAGGTTGTCACTCGGTATACCGACTTCCACATTGTCAGAATGGCACGCATAAATATGATCAAACGGAAAGCTCAAGATACCATCCTGAGTGTCATGGTCCATAGTGATAAAATCAGCAATATAGCCGATAAGTAACCAATGAGATATTATTAATATGTTTATTAATATATTATCTCAAACGTTTAACTTTGTTATTCACTTTTTATTAATCTGGTTGAAAGAACATACAAATTTACACCTGATCATCTTCCACCTGAAAAGATAAAAATAAAATATTTAATATTTTAAAAAATATATTGAATTAACCCTTTGCACTTGTTTTAATTAAACATGTTGTATTATCATTAAAAGACAAATTGGATATAATCAAAGCTTTGCAATATGGTGACTCAGGATGTTCTTTGTTTAATAAATATAGTGTTGGAGCATCAACGACATCAGATATAAAAAATCAAAGTGAAAAAATTGTGAAGTTTACTAATTGTTTAATGTCAGAAAATTGAACATCAGTGTGAAGTTATTAAAAAATAAGTAATAATAATTACACAAAATTTGGACTTTAAAGCCAGGAACTGACTTTCAACTAAACGTAATGTAATACTCGTCTCAAGCATTACAACGCTCCGAACCGAACGAACGCGGTTGCGACCTGTACGCTAATTCACAAAATGCACACTTTAGGGCAAGACCGTGACGTCACGATGACGTTTCACGCCGTCGCCTAAATCAGTTCCACAAATACTCACAGGCGTCGCTTAATACGCCGCTGCGATCGCGAGGTGGGGGCGCGGCGTGTCCGCGCACATTCATCGATTCTGCGCGCGCGCTCGCGTGTTTTGCTGCTCATCGCCAAAATATGGACACGCTTCCTGCTTCTTTTCAACACATTCAGCTCGATAATAATACTTATCGAGCTAATTTGTTGAATACTGAACACCTGTCACCTGGATCAATGGATGAAGGAATATGCCGACAATTCCAAGACCGCGTGGACGATCATTCGAAAGACGAATACGCAGTCGCGTATCCTTTGCAGGTTGGTTTTTATTTTTATAATAATCAAATTTAATATATGATATATATTTACTCTGGATAACATATATATTAACTCTAGGAAATTGTTTTATTGCCATCACAACAACCATCGGAAAATTGTGATAACAAATACGTTTAAAAAACAAACTGCTTAGCAACGATATTCGTATCAAGTTTACTACAGCTAATACAAAAAAAGTGATAAATACGTCAAGGTGTGTTTTTGTGCATGTTTAGGTATACATTATAATAATATAAATTTATGTACAATACATATATTATATCTTACAGAATGTTTATCCTGCTATTATGAAGCTCGATTTTACGCACCATCATACTATTGATTCTGCTGCAGTGTTATATCGTTTAAAACCTACTTCTGAAACTAGAGATGTATTTAAATCATGTTTCAACGATAATTTAGGTATTACACATTTATTACTTCAAAAAACATGATACAACTATAAATATTTATTATCTTAGACATCACACAGGCAATTAATCTACATGAAAAGAAATTAGATTTAAAATATGGAATGAATTCAACAGAAATGGCTAATTCATCTATCAACCCCAAATATAGATCTGTTTTGTATTGGTACACAACATGGAGATCTACACATTTGGGTCCACGTTCTGGAAATACATTGAAGGTACTTATTGTTAAATATTATAAAACTGTTACAATATTAACAAATTAATATTTTTGTTTCAGATGTTAGAATCAAAAATGCCAGCTTATGAGGGCGTTTTTGTATTGCTCGATCAATCCCTTCCTAATGCACCGCCTGTCACTACAGAATCGCGAATTGATATTGCCCGTTTGGCATTTGGAGAGGATAATATTCCACCTCTGGCTCATTTTGATCCACTGGTGGAGGAAACGCCAAAAATTTCATCAATATTAGATAATATAAATAATAATACAGAAATATCTGAAAGTGCCGGACTGTCTACTTCAAATATTATTGAACCAGATGGTAATGAACTTAATATAATCACTGAATCTTGGACCGAAGCATTAGATGCTATAGCTATAAATTTAAACAATTTACAAATCTCAGAAATAAGGATTTTATTGATAAAATTAAGAGTAAATTTTGTTCTATTAATTCCTTAGAAAGTTTTGATAATATAATCGCTGATATCTCAAGACGGCCTGCGCCTGCAAAATTTAGATCTGTAATTAAAGTGCAACCAACTTCGATTAGTCGGCGCAGGCCTGGGGTTACTAGAGGATGTAAGAGATTGCCTGCGGGTCGTCCAGAACTTACGGATAAACAAAAAAGGGTTAAAAAAAATAGATTGCTAGCATTAAATATAAAAACAATGTACCAAATGTAACTAAACACAGTAAATTTTAATTTATTTTTCCAGCCTTAGCTATTTTTTCATGTGTTTCATATAATTTTTAGCTATGTTTTACTATAATAAAATTAATTTATTTCTATATAAATTTAATATTAAAGTATATAATTGTTTTGTATAAATTAAATAACTTAACTATATTATGTAATTGCTTTATATAGATTTAATTTTACATAATATAGTAAAGGTGAGGATTCGGACTAGTTTTTGTTTATACTATACATGCAATAATAAATAATTTAATAAAATATTATTATGTTTTATTTCCCTTGCATATTACTGTAAACTATTTAATTTGGATAATATAAATTTAAATTCTAAAACTAAGAGTGTTATTTAGAATGTAATTTCGCACTTTCTTTTTCTTAAAAACTGACACTTTTATTTGAATAATTGAAATTAAAATAGCATTACTGATATGATATTTTAAAGAGTATTTGATTTGTTTGTTTTTGATATAATTATTGAGATTTTCGTTATAAATCAAATTTCATTTTTATAGGTAGGTATATTTAGGAAAAAAAGTGATATGACTTTATTAAATTGAAGTTGTACTCTACGTTGTTGCTAAAGGCCAGCGTGCCTCTAAATTCGTAAGCCCAAATAGAAAGCATATATCGTTTATAATAAAGAGACAGAGGTAGTAATAACGAAATTGTCATTTCATATATTATTAAATAGTTGAAAAAGTATTAAAGTTGACTTGACATGTCGCAATATCTTGTAAGCCAATGGATATGTTGACTTGATTATTTATTTATTACGTAGATATTAATTGACTGTTCGTCGTAAATCATATTTACATACTATTCGAAAGCTTATGTCTTGGACTATGATATGATTTTTTTCTTTTATTAAAATTCCTCCAGTATTTTGCGAGTATTTGTTTCTATTCGGTCATATTCAGTAAAAAATTATCTACTAAACAGACATCTTCGTATAGAAAGTCAATATCGCAACTATTATTAAATAAGTTTGTTAATTATTCAATAGACGAAAATTCGATTTTCATGTTTGCTTTCTACATTTTTGTACATATATACATTTTGTTAAATCGGGATTTTTATAAACAATTTGTCTGTTGAACTCGGTACAGTCCCGCTCAAATGGCTGGCAACCTTGGAGACGGCGAGTGACGCCGGCCCGGCGACGTCACCAAGACGCTAGAAAGAGACGAGTGAATGCTAGAAAGAGACGCGAGATGTGACGTCGCGGTCTCGCCCTAAAGCGTGCATTTTGTGAATATGCGACCTGTACCGACTTAATGTAACAATCAAAGGAATTGGTCAAAAAACTGACATTCGAGTGGAGCACACTGTGAGCATCGAGCGGCTCATCACCACTTGTGTCAGACATTTTGCCACGAGTATGATCACTACGTTTGCTAGGTTTGACTGATGGTTGGCAACGCGAGTCTCGTGATTTAAGTAGCAACGTGTACAGAGTGCGCGCGACAAAATGTTTGCGGCTAGAGTATACTATATTGGTATCGGATATTTGCGTTACGTTGTATACAAAGGGCCTAAGAGTATGGTCGGAGAAAGCTATTTATAGATAAATTCGATGGTCATAAAATGCATTTATACATGCACAAAATTAAAATCTAAATTAATATCACTATGATATTAACTTTGGTAATAACAGTAGTCCAATCAAATAAGGACTTAACCTTGGAATGAAAGATAGAAAGCTGAAATTTTGCACCGACCTTTGTTTTGACATTCTTAAGATGGGCTGAAAAGTCTCAAGAGCGAGTGTTCGCTAGTTAAGATATCAAAGGTCAAAGGGCAAAAAAAATTTCTTTTGCAAATATCTTACCTCCAATGCAATACACGTCATTAGATGTTTCACAAAACTTTTAGAGAATAAAATTTTCTATAAGTTTGTCAAATTTAAAATATTTAATTTTAAAATAATAATTTAAAATTTTAATTAATACAATCTAATAAATTTCTTATTTATAAATAATAATATTTTTATTATATAATTAACTTTGTTAAGTGTACTAGGCATCAGGCTCTGAAGTTTATATAGCGTTATCCAATAAGCGGATGCGTGCTTCCTGCTCTCCGCGCTATATCTCAAAAATGGTTAATCATACAAAGAAATAAAGTTAACCAGAAACCAAACTTATAGAAAATTTTATGTTCTACAAGTCTTGTGAAATATCTAATGACGTGCAATGTATTGGAAGCGAGATATTTGCAAAAAACGATTTTTATGACCTTTGACATCTGACTAACGGACACTCGATTTTAGCCGGTAGGTCGCTGCTTGCAGCGGAATCCGGCACAATCACTAGCAATCTGGACGCTGGTGAAGTCTTTAGAAGATTTCCTCTCCTCACAACAAAAAAAAAAAAAAAAAAAAAAAAAAAAAAAACGGACACTCGATCTTATGAGACTTTTCAGCCCATCTTTAAAACGTCAAAACAAAGGTTTATGCAAAATTTCAGCTTTCCATCCGAGATTTAGCCTTTATTTTTCCTTTTTTGACTGGACTATAGGGATTTAGCGTAGGGATTGGTTTAAGTTGGCTCACTGCATTATTCACATACACACACATTTGTAATTTGACATTTAACCCGCTTCGACCCAATTAAAATTTTTTTTTTTAAGTGATTTATATACGAAAGCGAACACAAACAATAACAGAAATATTCATTTATGAATGATTATACTACAAAATAAAACAATTTAAAACTAAAATAAATACAATAATCTTTAATGGTTTAATTTTTAAGGGGTTAATTTTTTTCGTCGGTGTACTACAATTATTTTCGAATAATTTACCGAAATAATGCGTTATTTATAGTTATAGCTTGGCTTAATTTATTTTATATTAACTTTTCAAGATAATATAGCTTTGTATATTGAAAAAATTGTATTATATATAATTCTTAGTTCAATATTTTTTAGAAAAATGTGTGAATGAATGAGAAACTTGAAGGGACAATTTGGAATCAGCCGTGGACTTTTCACATCGTACTTGCATGATTTTGTGTACAGAAATAATTATCGAAATGAAGATATATTCAAAAATTTCATTATAACTTTTAACCCGCCGTTGGTCGCGCGAGTATTGCATACGCCGTTGGTCGCGCCTGAGCGAATAGCCGCCTCTCAGTTCTTTATGTTTTTAAGTTTAAATATCGAATATTTATTATTTTTTTTATTTTTGGTATATTTTAGTGTTGTATATATAAAATAAATAAATTCTTTAAAACTTTTATTTACATAACGAAAGAAGAGAAATAAAATTATAAATATTTTTAAAGTAAAATATAATTTTTTTAGATATATGTTTAAAACTTTAAAAATAACATGAAAAAATATATATTATTTTTATCTTGATTACTTTATTACTTAGTTATGCAATCTGGACATAATGCCGATGAATATTCTTTGCATATTGGGTTATAGTACATGTGGCATTTTATGGTGATTTTGCGATTTTTTTCCTAGGGCAAAAATTACCTTTTGGACGATTCTATTCACTTGGTTTTGTGTGATGAATTATCGTAGTGTCAGGTTTCTCTCCTAAATAATGCTATATTTTTATTTGCAAACTTTGCGATAAATTTGTTTAATTTGTTTAAATTATCTAAAGGATCGAAAAAAAATTTTTAAATATTTTTTTATACTATGTATCAATAGAGTTAAATAAAATATATTTATAAAATAAATTAAAAACATAATAATAACAACAAAAAAGTAAATAATAATAAAAAGAAACTAAAAAAAAATAAACTTTCCAGCACGAATCTAACCCGCGAAAATAACGTTTTCTCTCGATCCTTGATATAACACAACTAATACGCAAAACCAAATGTATATCGAATTAGTAAACACGTGTTTGAGCCTGCAATATTGAAGAAAACATAATTTTTGAAAAGTAGAGGGACCCGCAAGTTAATATAATGCATACAAAAAAAAACAGCATCAAAAAAACCGATAGGGTGAGCGCTGCGCCGCCGTGCGACCAACGGCGGGTTAAAGAAAATTACCAATAATAAATTACCAACAATATAAAATTCTTTATTTTATTTACTTCATCAATTATTCTTCATTCATATGCTATGGTTAGATTTAAAAGCTATAATAAAGTCACAGGTCAAAACGGGTTAAGCATCCAACTACGAATGAGTGTGTGTTAGTGATGAAGTGATGCCAACTAAACCAGTATAATAATAAAGGACTCTAAAACCCTACATTACCTTAACTTTTAGTTCAGTAATATTCAATTTTAAATTGGGGTTACTTAGTACCCCATACGGATTCTCAATCTCACTATCGAGGTTTTGGTACGCGAGGGTTAAGCAAATAATAGGCATCTAGTGCCTTATCCACCATACTCACTGTATGGTGGATAAGGCAACATGGCGAGCACAACTTGTTCAAATTTTGATGAGACAATCAAAAACGCTCATCTGAAATCCTTTCGCAAGAATTTAAAAAATATACTAAATTACACCATGCACAGACCACCAAATATTTACTGTAATTATATTTTTATGTAATTTCAGTTTTACGAAATGGTACGAAAATTGCACTTTAAAATACTATGAACATTATATTATATTTTCATTGGAGGTAACCGCAATTATTTTCCAAGCAACTTTATAGTATGAACGCGAGTAAATGATTCAATTTTATGGCAAAGTTGTATGACCATATCAATCCCTCGCCAACATAACCTCTAAATTAATCTACTTTAAAAATTATCAGTAGAATAAGTTTCGAAGAAACAGTTGCGCAATAAAACATTTTAAAGTTTAAACAAACAAAAGATAGTTGTAAACATTGATTCTCCATTTTTAATTTACGGTTGCCATGGCAGCGCAAGTAAAAATGACGTTTTGCAAGCGACGTATGAATTAACGGACATGGCCGGCAACGCTTCATGTAACCAACGCCGTCGCATTTTGCGCTAAATAAAAACAACGAAAAACATTGTTTATTGGTTAAGAAGTATTGCGTCGCAACGTCGAACGCGCGTAATTCATCGGCACATAGGTAAGAGTGCGTGCGTATAGCGCGTTTACGCACGTGCAATGTTGTGCGCGTTGACAATGAGCGCGCGCGCGTACTGACCCGGCGTTTGCGTAGGGCTCCGACGGCGGCTCCTGGGGCTAGCGCCGGTCTCACGGGGCCGCCGCTCCGGCCGCACATCGTCACGCCGACGCAACGGATGGGCCCCGCAAAGCCTCGCTCTCAACGGCGAAACGTCAAACGGAGATTCGACGCCGAATTGACAGCTTTGCCGGTGACCCGGCTCACTTTACAGCCAGTACCCTCGAAAATTTTATTGTTATACATTAATACTCTGATCTAAAACTCGTTGATTAAAAGTATTTAAAAAATAATAATGACTAATAATAATATTATTATAACAAAATAACTAAATTCAATTAACCTGTGTACAAATTTGAAATGACACCTGGGCACCGTAATTAAATCCTACCAACATCTAAAGTTTATTTAATTATGTTGTTTTAAAGGTCGAAAAATAATAATATGAAAATAAGACGTTTTATTAATATTCAAAATTTAAGCATATCAATGGTAAGGTGGGTTACATAACGCCCTTAGCACACCTTTTTGCAGTGAAAGCGAAACGAAACCGGACCGATACGAAGCGCTAGCCGACAGTGAAATCTTATTATTTTTCGACCTTTAAAACAACATAATTAAATAAACTTTAGATGTTGGTAGGATTTAATTACGGTGCCCAGGTGTCATTTCAAATTTGTACACGGGTTAATTGAATCTAGTTATTTTGTTACAGTAATATTATTATTAGTCATTATTATTTTTATGATATAAGAAAATGAGCAATTTTGTATGATATGATTTACAGTGATTATAAAAATAATTTTAAAAGGACGTTGGCCCGTTTTCATTTGTAATCTCTCCCCAAGCCATCGTTTTTAAAATTGTTTTTATAACCACTGTAACTCATATCATACAAAAATGCTCGTTCTTTATATAATATATATATGACATCCTGTTCGGTATTACCATGTAAAAACAGTGCAAAACAGCAGAGGGAATGTAATTTATCATTTTACATGTTACATTTTGCAATTATTTGTGTTATTTTAATTTTTTTTATATTAAAAGAGACGCGTACAAAACACGTCATTCTACACGTGCGAATTAGGGTTGCGCACTCCATACTTCGAGTTAATATTTAATTTACCTTCAAATTAAATATAAATTATGAAAATAATATTTCATTACTAAAAATTTTTGTCACATATTAAGGTTAGTAATAATATACACCGTTTTTAGATTTCATTTAGAACTAAAATTGCGAAAAATATGGCTTGAAAATATTTTACTCCTTTATGGAAGCTATCCGTAAAAAGCGTCATCTGTTCGAACCATTTTAACCCAGATTGTTTTTTTCTCATAAAATTTTAAAACTAAGTTCAGTCCCTTTACAAAACCAACCATGTGCTCCACTCCCGTCAACGTCAATTTCGAATACTGATGCTTACAATTCTCCTAGAAAAACAAATTTATTACAAAAATTAAATCATGTTAAGTTAATTTAAAAAAAGGGAAAAAATAATATATGCATTAATGCAAAAACTTCATCGTAGAAACCAAAAAATAGTTAATTTAAAAATCTAGTTAAATCAATAACAGAGCACTTTTAATTGAGGAAAACGGCTTGTCACTATTTGAAAACTTTGATTCTGATTCAAAAGAGTCAACTTTTCTAAAAAGAAAGAATAATTCAAAAGTAGTAAAATATTCAGCCCGAGTTAGATCGTTTGCGTTATCTTTAAGTTTATATTCTCTTGATATTTTTGTATATACGTGTATTTCTGGATAGAATACATTCTTTCTGGAAATTGCAATTTCACGTATTTGATTTCACAAAATGTTCAGAAATTTTAACAACGCTTTAATAAGATTTTATACGTTTATGTGACTTAGTCCCATTGAAGTTTTTCGCCATAAACATAATTAAAGCAACTATTTTTTAACGTACTTCTTCAACAGCAGGTTGCTTGTGTAATAAAATTAAAGCTATATTGAATAATAAATTATTCGATGCTGTGATATTACTTCGGTAATTAAATTATGGTAAAATCAGATGCCCTTTTAAACTGCCTTTGTCAAGCTTACACTACTATTTACTTTATTATAAGCAGTGGCGTAGCTAGGGTATGTGCCGCCCGGGACGATCCTTAAAATTGCCACCCCCCCATCATTTTTTTTGCAGGGTCATAACATCAGCTTTTCTTAAAATAATTAATTGCTTATTTCCCCCCTCGCCCCCTCCCCATAGCTACGCAACTGATATAAGACTCTATATCCATAAATATAAATAAATATCTCATTATATTGATATTATAATGATTATACAAACTGAGTTTAGATTTTAAAGTATATTTTGATTTTAAAAGCATAACCAGAATAACAATGAATATTTCAATGATGATTATTATTATCGCACATATCACAATACATATTCAAAAAGAAAGTTAAGTTTATTTTTTCTATTTCTAGCACAGTTAGGCGGGACTTTGTAAAAATAACTTCCAACCGGTCATTTAGTCGAATCTGATGTTGTTCATCATCTGATCTGATGTTTCTGATACCCTTGATTGGGAGGTTCTTATGAGGTTTGAATTGGATCTCATTTAATTTATGTAATCGTGTGTAATAGTTATTTATACGTTTTATATATTTTTCAGAAGGATTATTATATCTAATTAATTTTAATATCTTGCAATTAGATATTTTGAGGCTTTATTTGGCGCATAACGAAAATTGTTCTTTTTTTAAGAAATAATATTGAATTATGTTTGCCATACACCAATGATAAGCAATATGTGTTTATCTTTAAAACTAAACACGTAAATATAAGGCACTTAGAGCACAAAATACGAACTCGACAAATAACAATTTCGAGAAAAATGAGATTATTTTTTTTATATATGGGCGAAGATAACAGCTATCTATCTCTCTCGTAACTACTGTGTAGGTACGAGAGAGATAGATATTATATTGTCGAGTTCGTTCTTTGTGCTCGTAACCAGAACACCAAAAATCAGTAGATGAATTTATAAATTCGTGAATTTCTTATAAAATGTAATCTCAGCAAGATAAAAATATGGCTATAATTTCTATGAGGTAGGGATTAAAATTTGCGAATATTTTTTTGTTTATACATTTACTATACAAAAAAATAAGAAAGTTGTTGTTTTTTTTAATAATTTTTTAGTTTATTTGACCATAGTAAATAAATAGCACCCCCCCTTCAGCACTAAAAAGCAAGTAAATACTAAATTATTATAATAATATGGTGTCTTCTTACTTTAAAAGTCCTCAAAATTTAATTTCTGAGTAATAATTCAATTGATAATGAAACTAATATTTAGGTTTTTGCTAAAATAATCAGTTTTACCTTGTGTTATGGGCTTAGCGGACGGATTGTGACAGGTGGCAATTAGATACAAATTGTGCCGTTGTAGTAGAATCTATTGAAGAATTTAGTTGTAGTGGAATTCACAATTTATGTTATATGTTAAAATAACACTAAGGGCTGATTTACACGTTGTCAGTTGCTGGCATGCCAGCTTGAAGTTAACTGGCATTCCAGTCCACTGGCACCTTACCGTTTACACAGCGCCAACAACTAAAATAATTATTGTTGTAAAAAAGCGCTACTCACCTTGCGCCAGTACAGTAGTGTGATGGAAGGGGAGCTGGCTTGCCAGTAAAACAAAAAATATTTGTTCTGCTGGCGTGCCAGTGGCGAACTGGATTCTCTAGTGACGCGTTAAGCGCTTACACGGTGCTAGTCGCTGGCATCCAGTGACCTCGACTAGCGAGCTGACTGGCATCGTGTAAATCAGCCTTATGGGTGGTCGACGGTTATGAAGTAGCTTATATTTTGTGAAGCTTACTTACTTAAGATGTAATACGCTATAGTACTTATTAAACTATTATGTTTATTATTATATTTTAGTTGAAAATAAGAAAAAAAAATTAGACTAAATTTTTAGTTTATTTGAATGTCAACATTGATATTGTTTTGTACTGTGGTAACACTAGAGTATCTGACTTTTGACCGCATATGTTAACACATGTACCTGTCAGACGGTCGACATTATTCAACATTCATGTACGTTCATAAATACACTTAAATTTTGACTCATAACCTCTCTAAAATAACTTAACCTTGAAAATAAACATCGTTTTATTTATGAGATTTTGTAAAACCTTCGATAAAATCAGATTTATAGTAAAATTGCAAATATTTGCGGAAAAGATCAGTCAAGGAAAAATTTCGCAATCTGGGTTTTATTGGAATACCTGTATTTACATTTAATTGTGCGATAAAGAATAATCTTATTTATTAATTTTATGCAATATTTATGTAATTATGATTAGCAGTGGTAATACAAACATTCTAGAAATCTTAGTAAGAGTTGAAAACAAACATATCTAATTGAACATTTTTTTATTTACTTTAAAATATTTTTGTACTATAATGTCTGTAAAAAACATTTAAAATATTTAAACTTTTAATAAAATGTGTGTCATAGAATGTGTGAAATTGCATAATATTTATTATTTTCCTCAAGATAAATTAACCTACCATTAATGTATATCTGTAATTTATAATAACTGTTTCCCTATTTATCTAAAATGTCAATATTGTTCAAGATCAAATTATCATTTCACTATTAAAAATAAAATTATTTGTTTTATATGCTTTATATCTATTATTAAAAATAAATTCATTTCTTACGTACTGTACAGATGTTGCATTTCTTTACTATAAAAATATATTTAAATTAAGTAATCCAATTATAATTTCAATATTAGCTAATAATTATTTTTTACCCACATGTTTATACCGACAATTAATAATAGGCAATATGAAATATATTTTTTTTACTTAAATGATTAATATTGTTTATCATTATGTAGTAACTATGAAAATTGATTTGATAAAGCAAACCTTATTTGCTAATAAGTATTTTACCTAAACTATCATAAATAAAGGTTTGAATTGAATACTTCATTAATTAAAGTGTTAAATTAAACGAAATTGTTCTTATCGTGTTTATATATGTATTTAACTATCACTGGTCCTAAACTTTTGTATTGTAATACAGTTGAAACACTGAAGTTTCATATTTATTTTAAATTTAATATTCTTAGAGAACGTATATTTTATGAAGTCAAATATGAAATCTTACAAAAATAGTTTTATTTTGATATATTGAAGCAAGGTCGTGCCAGAATTAGATATTTGACATTACGATGGCTCTTAAAATCATATCTTATGCGAAAATCTCTTAGGTTCCTTTGATTTATTATCGTTTTTATTGTAAATTTATCTCAAAATAATCTGATTATTGTTTATTTCAGCACTGTTTGTTTCGTAATCGAATCAACTGAACAAAGATGGCTGTGAACCTTATGTTTGACGCTTGGGACTATACAATACTGGTCATAATGTTAATAGTGTCTGTCGCGATAGGAGTTTATTATCGCTTCACAGGCGGAAAGCAGAAGACGACGCAGGTTACAAATTTTACTAATCTTAATGATATCTACCTAAGGTTAATTACGTACAATTTACAACTTGTTTGAAGTAGCGTAAAGTAAATATTTACAGTAATTAAACGTTTAGCTCATATAATGTATGAGTGGTACAAAGTATTATTATAAACTAACTAAATTTCATCACAATATACATTTATATAGGCTAATAAGCTAGATTTTTAAAAAATATTACTATACACCTAATTTTGATAATAATAACAAATTACCACTGTTATTTTCAAACAATTGGTATAAAAACTCAAAGTAATTTTTATGCATGTTGAACTGAAAAAAATGTTTAAATTTAATGTTGACACTTAATCGACGTATCGTTTTTCGCCACCTACTGCATAGCAACAGACAATTTTGCAATTATTTCGTGGGACGCAAAACTAACTAAAACTTTGTCACTCCAGAAAAAAAATTCGTTGTCACTTTACGATCTCTACGTGTGTACAAAAATGCGCTTCATATTTTTTGCGTTTTATATTTTTTATATAGTGCAAACATTCATTCTATAGATGGTAGCACAATAAGCCTTAGTTTTTGCGTGTAGATACTATCAAATCCTTAGTTATAAGATGTCGAAAAAGATATATTTTACCCGTCCCATAGATTAACATTAACGAATGTGACGGATAGGTACTATCTGAAGTGTTAGTTAAGTTTTAACATAAATTAAAACACATGTATTTCGTGAAAAAAAATATATTTCGTGCCTCGTTGATAGTTTTATGCTGATTCTTTAAACGGGTATGATGCAAATATATATTTTTATATATATCATTTTAATGTCTACGTCTTGAAAGTGGCTACTGTTTAACCTTCGTTGTCACAGTCAATCTGCGATCAAAAAGTTCGACCTCAATAAAGCAAATCAATTTGATTTACAGGAGTACCTACTTGCTGATAGAAACATGTCGTTTTTGCCAGTGAGCTTCTCATTGATGGCTTCGTTTATGTCGGCAATTACGTTGTTGGGAGTGTCTACCGAAAATTACATGTACGGAACGCAGTTCGTCGTGATTAACTTTTCGTATGGAATAGCAACGCCGATCGCTGCTTATCTTTACCTGCCTGTGTTTTTTAAGCTACAGAAAGTCAGCGCTTACGAGGTATGTATCGTTGGATTACATCGAGAGCAATAGTCACTAAGGGAAAACAATTGTAGTTTTAACGAATATATTATGTCTATATAAGCTCTTTATAAAATGATAATTGAGTTAAATATAGCACATAGATTATAAGTTACGTTATTACGATACAATGAGTCAAGTAAGAAAAATTGTAATTATTGGACAATTTAATTATTTTAAAAAAATACCGTAAAACTTCGTTTAAACCATTACACTTTCTAGAATTTATTTTGTTTCGTGTTTTTTGCACAAAATCATAGAATTGCTATATTGTTGCATCGGATATAAATTGCTATCGATCTACAAGGTCTTAAATATAAATCACCATGGCATAATCAGTAGCCAGAAAGCTCTGAAAATATATTAGGAGCAAAGTCCATACATAGAACAACGTATAGAATTTATAAACAATGCATAGTGAAGAAAACAAGTCGTGTGTTCTTATGCTACTGCTTTAACACCATTAGACGAAACAACAACATTTACCCCATCTGTTTAATTTGCGTGGCAAAAGGACTATAATAAACGCTAAAATCAAAACCATTATTTATTGTTTACCCAGAATCACCTTAACTGACCTAGTAACGCAAACAATGACCTTTTGACATAAAGAAACAGATGCCAACCTAAAAATTAGATTCACATTGCAAAAATATCTGAAAGGTAATCCGACTATGATTGTTCAAAATTTCTATAGACTAAACTTCATATAATACAAAGCCTGACCCACGACAGTATCATTCAACTATACAAAATTATTGCTAAGACAGTTTGTTTTAGAATCTATTGAATAGAATTTATTGTTACAAATCTATGGCTACTGCTTTCCGATTAACTTAATTAAAAAATTGTCATATACAATTAATGATTTTCTTTATTTTTAAACAGTATTTGGGTATGCGATTTGGTCAAACTATACGATTGCTCGCTTCTATTGTTTACACTCTACAAATGGTTTTATACATCGGAATTGTACTGTATGCTCCGGCGATAACGCTTGAAGCCGTTACCGGGCTCTCTAAAACGTTTTCTATACTGCTAATAGGTAAGTAAACAAATTTAGATAAATATTTTTTAACGAATGGTAAATTTTGGTTACTCATTGCAATGTGCATGAAAAATTATTTTATATGACCAATGTTAACTGCAGTGTTATATATGCATATATATATATTATGCTCTCAGTTAAGAGATGTATTGAATAGGTTGTAATTGATTTTTGTGTGTAATTGTGGATGTTAATTTTTCGCAATCATTTCAACTTTAAAAGGGTGTCGGACAATGATGCATATTATCTATAATGAGGGTATGGATGAAAAGGAGAGGTTGTGAATTTATAAAAAGCTAAAATGTATGTTTAGTAATCTCAATCAATTACACATTCAGATTAAAAAATAATAATACTTTTAAAGACATAAAGAAAATGTATAATCAATTCATTTATTCGCAAAAGATTTTTTATTTAAATAAAGTTATGTTTTAGGACTCGTGTGTACTTTTTATTCTACTATTGGAGGCATGAAAGCTGTTCTCATCACAGACGTGTTTCAATCTATCCTCATGTTTGCCGCAGTCTATAGTATAATCATCTACGCAGTCATAGCTTCCGGATTTGACGGAATTTGGAAGATAGCTGAAGAGGGAGGACGTATAGAGTTTGATAAGTAATATATAACAAAATGCTTATTGACTAAATTTGAGTTTAATAAGTTATTAACTGTGATAAATGATCAGTTTCAGCTTTGATCCAACTGTAAGACACACCTGGTGGTCTCTCATCATCGGTGGGATGATTACTTATCTATCATTATACGCCGTTAACCAAACACAGGTTCAAAATATATTTATATATGTATACATATGTACAGGATGTCTAAAGAAAAGCCAAACATATTTATTAAATGAAGTTGAAATGAACTTTTGTTTAGGTTTTTTTATCATTAATAGTTTTTGATTTTTTTTGTAAAATACTTTTCTTGACTGTTATATAATTTAAATCAATGAGTACTTCCATACTTTAATTTTATAACTTAACAGTTCTTTTAATAATTTAAAAGTATAACTTTTATTATATTGCTTGTGATGTTTTGAATGACTACAACAATATACCGACATTAAAATTATACATTGATGGAAATTATTTTAATTTAACTTTTTTTAATTTTTTTTTATTATTTTGTGATAGAAGCATTTCAAAAATGTTTTACAGCAAATACATCATATGTAGAAGAAGAATGATTTAGATTAATTATTTATGTGAATTTATTTTGTTGACATTGTTTTTGTTTTCAATTTTGATTGAGTTAATGCTATTATTATAATATACATGTATTATGTTAGAATTTTAAATATCTTCAAGTTCTTGTGTTTGATATTGAATGATATCAGTGATTTAGATGGAATTATGAGTACAAGTCATAAAATCAAATATTATTTAATGCCTTTATATATGTTACCTAAACCAAATTTAATTTACTAATTATTTTTAAAATGCTCTACTAAAACGAAAATTATTTTGATTTATGTTCTTAATTCCCTAAACTCTAAATACTATAATTTTATTGTCAAAGAACTGTCATTTTTGCTTATGCTTTTATTGAATCTTATCAAATTTGCTTTTAATATTGATAATAATATTTATATCCTATGTATTTTGACAAAATTAACATATGTTGCTAATGGATAATTTTTAGAGAATAGTTTAGAATATAATAAATCCATCAAATAGATTTAGATTTAAAATATATTTTTTTTAACTATTACATTGTCCATTGATTTTCAACAAATACATTTGATTACAATCTCAAATTTATCATCGTTAATTGTTAATTTACTTTATCTGAAGTTTTCGTTACTTGTAAATAATTTTATTAAATTTACGATGATTTCACAAATAGTAATAAAAGCGAAATGTATTTTAGAAATAAGAAATTGCTAGCGCTGTTATGTAAATTTTAACGCAACTGTAATTGTCTACAGTTCATTACTTAAGTATTATTTTAATTCTTTTAAGGTTCAACGACTTCTAACAGTAAAAGATCTTAAGACATCTCAGAAATGTTTGTGGTGGAACTGGCCTATATTGACACTACTCAGTTTGAGCACATCGTTTAGGTTATTATTTATAAATAAATAATTAAAAACTATTCCAGCCTAACGGCCTCAAAATTATTGATTAATATGTTTATTTTAGTGGCCTTGCAATATTCTCCAAATACTACAACTGTGATCCTGTAAAAAACGGAACCATCAGTTCAGTCGATCAGCTTATGCCTTTTTACGTTGTGGACACCATGGGTGGAACTCCCGGTCTGGCTGGTCTGTTCATAGCCGGAATTTTCAGTGCCTCCTTATCGACGGTTTCGGCTGCATGCAACAGTCTATCGGCCGTCACGTTGCAAGATTACGTTCAAGTAAGTATTATAAAAGATTTTATAGTAGACGTTGATCCCGTAAATATACCAAATATCAATTTTTCAACAGCCTCTTTATAAATCGTTGAAGAAGAGGACAATCCCCGAAACATCTCTAGCGGTGTTATCAAAATTTTTGGCAGCTTCTTACGGCTTAATATGTCTGGCGGTGGCTTTCATCGCTCAATACCTCGGCGGAGTCTTGCAGGCAGCGCTCACCATATTTGGAGTAGTCGGGGGACCGCTCCTTGGCATCTTCACTCTTGGAATGTTCACAACGTCGGCCAATGAAGCTGTAATTTCTATCATTTTTTTATTTGTTCAAGTTTAAAATTTTTAGCTATACTAAATCGTCACTTGAGAATAAAACCTGACACTTAAATAGTATTGCACTTTAGATAAAAGACTACAGATTGACTGTGCTTATAAGTATGGATGTACTCTTATTAAATTAAAATATAGAAACCTTGAGCCGCTAATATAGAAGAAAAAATATAAAGTTTGCGTTGAATCGGATCATAGAACATCTATAAAAATATAAACTGTAGAATGTTTTTTATGCTTTTGAGAAACAAACCGTTGCTGTATAAAACATTTTTAAAGCCAATATAGACATATGGAATTCGTATAGAAATTAAACCTAGAAATAATCCAAAGATTCCAATCAAAAACATTGAATTGCATTCATGGTATGTGACAAACAAGACGATTCATTGAGATTTTCGTATAAGGATGATTAAAGAAAAGATAAAATACATCACCAATATATATTTTGATAGATAGCGGCTGCTTACAAATGAAGCGCCAAGAATATTGCTGACTTCTAGAGACGTTATAAGCCCGATTTGTCAATTAAAAAATGTTAATTAATGGCTTAAACGGTCAATCACATGAAATAAAAGATTAAATATACAAATAATATTTTTATAAATAATTAATCTGAAAAATGTAAACAGGGTTGTGTCACTGGACTACTAACGGGTCTTGCATTTTCACTCTGGATCGGATTTGGAGGACCAAAACCTCCACCACCATATTTGGAAACTCGCACAGATGGATGTAACATGACTTCAAGAATAACATCTCAGATGCACGTAGCAGAAAAAATAATAAAAAGCTTGGAAGAAGAGTAAATTTTTTATAAATCTAATATAAAGCGTAATTTATGTCGATTATTAATTTTCATATCTATCATTTCAGAGATTACTATTTCTATTTGTACAGATTGTCCTATTTGTGGTCAGGCCTGCTCGGTTTTTTGATAACGATGTTTGTAGGCTATATGACATCATTAGTTCTGTTCAGAATTTCTCCTCAGACATTCGGAAATTATTGGCAAAAAAAGAAAGAACGCACCGTTGAAAACATAGAGAACGAAAGTAGTTCAAACAGAGATGGAAGCAGCGAAATTGTGTCGGAAGAACAAGCGTACAGTAACTATCACGGATTGCCCAATCCGGATTTGTTCACTCCTCTGTTATCGAAGAGAATATTAAAAAATAATCTGGCTCATATAGAATCTCTAAAGACTGAGGTTAGTAGTTAAATCAATAGTTAACAGCTTTTTTTTATAAATAACAATTTACATAATAATCACTTAATTGAAAGGAACTAAATCACATGCCATTCAAGATACAGTTATAACGAATTATTATAATAACAATAGTTTGCTTATAAGTTGTTTAATTTTTAAAATACTATACAATTCAGATGATTGATATTTCAACAAGCGTAAAAACATTTTGTGATAATATGAATTGGTTTCTTTTAGTTAAAGGATATCTTTTTATTTTATTTCTTAAACTTATATTTATTTCTATATTCAACATACTATTAAGATATTATATAAATGAAATAGAGCTAAATTAAAATTTAATAGTGTTTTTAATTAATGAACAAACAGTTTTAAGTATAAAGGCACATAGCTATGAAAACCTTATACGATAGTGAGTCAAATAAAAACCATAAAAATTTCACTATTCGATGTGTCTGACCAGGTGAAGAAGTCTACTAACGAACTCACTGATTCCGAACGTTCTAGATCACTAGTACACTTGCTGGAGTAACAGATTTGTATCACAATACTGTTGCTTCCATTTCACAGAACAATAAAGCGGGATCTTGAATTATCATCGCATTTTTAAGGTTTTTAATTGACTAACTCGTAAGCATACCAAAAGTGATTCATCCATCTACTTGAAATACTCAATTTTTGAATTTTATGTTTTTTTTAAAAAATTCATTATTTTTGTCTCTATATAAAAAATTGATATTTCTCTAAATCATAACGTTTTAAATCTTGAAAATTATAAGGTTTTCAAAGTAACATACACTATACTGCATTGTATACGGGTACTATTTAACAGGGAATTATTTTAAGATATGTGTGCTTTTAAATAAATGATTTGTTCCATAAAATGAATTGCTTGTACATTTATGTAAGGTAAATCTTCGGATTTTTTCTTCGAAAAGGATTCGTTGCAGGGTTATTCATAAGGGGTCTACTGTACTGACCAATACTCGGTCGCTACCGCTCGCTTACACCTAATCTGTCCAACAGTAATTCGTTTCATGGAACAAGTATTTTACGTGTGTTTTATATATAATATATATGAACTCATTATATATTACACAATATTGCCACGTATAATTAAATTTTTTTGCATGTTAATACATATGTATGTTTATTACTATTATACACTTGAATCAATTTGTAATCACAAATTACTCTAATCTTTTTTATAGGTGACATCTGGCAATGAGAATTGATTTTTCGCTTGGACTTTGTGATTTACTCACTCTATATAAACACTCAGTGTGATTTACTCACTCTATATAAACACTTTCTCGGTGTACAAAATGGTGGATGGTTTATAATTGTGTGTATATATATATATACTGAAAATTTTTATTCTTTAATATAGTGCATTTAAAAATAGTATATAAATAAATAATATGGCAAAAATTACAAAAATGGTGAAAATAATATGAATTTTGTGATATTAGATTAGTGATTTTATTTTGTATACATTTTCACCAAAAAAGTTTGAAAATGCAATAAAATAAAATATTTTTTTATGCCATAATAATGTAACATATTTTTTTTTTCATAAAATGCCTATTGTAGACCTTTTTTGCTTTTGATTATATAAAATTCATGGATAAGGAAATTGGTTTTTAGGTGCTTTTTTATTTTGATTGCTATTAATATTAATTAATTAAGTCAGCGTTTCTCAAATAATTAATACTTTCTAAAAGTGAAATGAAAAAAAAATAGTTATTCTTTTCCAATAAATATTTTTTGTACCCTACATTTTTATTTTAAATCTTTATTAAAAATAAATTCACAAAAAATTAGACCCACAGTCTGAAAAAGCTTGGGAGGCGCTGAATTAAGGTGTTTGAAATAATATTTTTTTGCACAAAATTTGAGCTATTATTGTCACTTTATAATTTTACAGACCTCATTTTAATCTGTGACAATTTTTAGATATACATACATGATACAAATTTTATTACATGTGCCCATTTGTAATGTTCCAGATGGAATATGCGCCTTTAAATAGCAACGGAAGATTTTTAAATTGATTTACTAACATGTGAACTCCAATTTATATTAATAGAGCTTTTATGAACAACATTATTTATATAATTAAATCATGAACTAAATCACATTTGTAACGAAGCTATGATTATAAGCCATTTCTAAGCATGAAATCTAACATACATGGTAGCCTTTATAACCTGTATACTATTTTTATGCATTACAATTCTTATGTGGCTTTTATATACAGTGACCGTAGGATTATGTTTAATTGCACATTAATGCCACTTCATATTCATATTGTAACAGTTTCTAATGTGTATTTTTTCATACTTTGTAAAGACATTTTATGAACATGACATATCTTCTTCGGTCGTAAATTTAACGACTGAGGGTCCCGCCCTTTTGTAGTAAATTGTTAAAACAAATTTTTTTGAAGATATTATCTAATCTGTTACTATCTACATACCACATTCCAGAAAGTAGTACAGTTGATTTCTACATTTTGTCCTCCATCACACTTTCAATAGTATTTAATATCCATATTACATTCAATGTAATGATGCTGCTTCACTATATATGTACTTATTTTTTTGGAGCATTATGCGACATACCTACACTGGTTGTTCTAAGAATGTATCTCTACAATGTTAAAGCAAAAAAAATATAAATATTTTCCAAACGGTTAAATCTTATGATTAAAATAAGATTTTTAATTAACACATTTTATGTTTCATTTCTATAAAAATGCTTTATAACTACATTATTTACTTGTTACCATTGTAATATTTATTATTTGTTGTTTTAAAAAATGTATCAAAACTAATTAGCATAAACTTTTAGGCTGTGAAATTACAAAATTTGTAATAAGAAAATTAAACCATTCCATGCAGTAAATTATATGGTCAGAAAATTGTTATTAATTTATTTAAATGTTTTATTTTTAAATCCTTGTAAAATAACTATACACATGTTGAAATTTTATATATTTTGAATATAAATGTTAAAAAAAATGTATTTTTATTTTATTATATAAGAGAGAAACCCAACAAAGCTTTCGTAAGCAGATGACACATAATATGTTTGTGTTATGTTAGTTTTGCGTAACGGAGAACCTAAGTTAATTTGATTATAATCAAACATCAATAAAGTTTTCATTTTATTGTCTATTTATTACATAGATTACCTATAGAACTGTCAAATATGTGTGTCAATGAAAAGTATTATTGCTTTGCGACATAAATTTAGAAAAATACTTTTCACATAAATTTTTATTGTTGAATATGGTAGAAATCCCTGGATCGGTGAGAGAAAATCAGAAATCTTAAAAAAAGTAGAACATCATCATTGTTTTTACTATATTTTATTTACAGTCATTAAAGTCGCATTGAAAGAAAAATATTATTGTATATATATATTTATAGTTTCAAAAACTTAAGAGTAGGTATTGTAACATCAGTATGGAAAGGCAAACTATTTTCTTTATTTAAAAATAAGGACCACACATAATCGTCGTTTTTAAATCAGTTGTGCAAGATCTGTTAAAATATTGATAACAATCGGAGCGGTTCTCTGTCTTCCGAAATGTAAGGCGAATAATAGACAAACTATGCATTTCCTGGCAGAGATCAGTAGTGCTGGCGCCAAGGAATGTGCACTAAAACCGTAGTACTATATCCCTAACAAAGGAGCATATTTTCGTCGAATTGCAACATTGCATAACGTAAAAATTGTTTCCAGATATACAAGAAAGACATCCACCTGTTATAATCAATAAGACAAAAACAAAGTTCGAAAGAAAACTTTTACATACGGTACCACAATTCCACTTGAGGTAATTTGTCATATTTACGTTAATTTTTTTTATTACTTTTTCATTGAATTGAAAACTAAAAAATGAAAATGCTCGAACAATAGTGCTGATGTTATTTATTTATTTTAAATCTTACGTTACACCATGACAACCGTTAGCCCAATGCGTTACAACGGAGCAGAGCCGTAGCCCAAAGGGTCAGATCAACGAAACGAAATTGGTAATAATCCACATTCAAACAATACATTTGTATTTATATTTTATTAAATATTATTTTTTGTAATTTTCGTATGTCTCACATTCTAAAAAAAATACGGAACTGGGAATTTTTAGAAGCGTGTTATAAACTGTTATGTTTTGATGTTTCTGTTAATGCTTTTTAGTAATAAAAGCCGAGAAAGTTTCTTAGTAAAATATCTTTAATTTAAATTTGGCCATTCGTGAACTGATTATTGTGTTAATAAACTGTAATGTAATAATTCGTTTTGTTGATAAACTATTATATTATTTATATTAGTAAATATTATTTATAATAGTATAACTGTATTATCGGCTAGCTTAATGTTTTTGTTGTTTTATAATGAGTATGATGTTGATATGGAATATTTGTAATGCGTTTTTCCTGGTACAAACCACTATGCGTTGTAGGAAAATGCTAGAAAAATAACTGTTGTCCAACAACATAACTGACAAAAAATGTATGTGAGGTTAACCCTAATCATATTTGTTATATAATTATTATAGAACCTAGTTTTGTTGTATTTTTTTGGGTCAAGACAAAACCGCATATTCATAAATAATAAATAAGCACTTTTTTGGCAAATATTGTGTTACAATAAAAAATTCGCTCGAAAAACTAATAGCATATCGAATAACGGATGTATCACAGAGTTAAACATTTCGTTACGTCAAACTGAATAATTAACCAAAATTTGACAAGTGGCACAAGGTTTCTTTTTTTCAAGAAAATTAAATCGTTTTTAGTATAATGTGAAATAGAATCTGTAGAATTTTAATATATTATACGATATATAAAATTTTCATGGCTTGCTTACTATTTATATGCATAAAACTAAAGAAAACGAGTATCTATAAGAGTATTGTTTTTAATTTCAATGTAAAGATTATTTCAAATTCAGATGTATCTCAAAAAAATTATACGAATAAAAACAATTGTTTTTTACTTTAGATGTACCAAAATAAGTCCAGTAATATTAGTTTCATTCTCTGACGTAGACGTAGTCTACTTATGTTAACAAAAAATAAAAACGTGTATAAAAATAGTTTAAACTACTAGCTAACTTGATAACTAAATCGATATTCAGGTTTTTCTGTCTTAATAAAAACACACGAAAATAATTATTAAGGAATCTAAACTTTAAAATTATCTAAACCTCTAAAACCAATCAATGTAAAGTCGACGAAATATATTTTTCAATTTGAGAAATTCCAGTTGTAGCACGTTTATTTTAATTGATATTATACTAGCTAGCAGTTATACAGTGGAGATTTTAAATTACCTGTATCCAAGTAAATCGACAAAACACAAACAAGGCTTTGTTTAATAGCCCTATAATACTGCTAAGAAATTCGAATATATTAAAACTATTAAATGATACGCTGGTTGTTAATGCATTGAACGAATATAATATAATGATTGAGGAAACGATCATGACACATTTAAAGATTCTTAGAAATCTTTTTTTACGGTTTTGCTCTACCATTGCTCTACGTGACAGTAATTTACAAGAAATTAATGCTTTTCTCATAATAAACTAAATTCGTAATGTTAGGAGAGGAACTACTAAAACACTTAGATGTGCTGGTAGATTAAAAAGGCGTCTATTCACTACAAAGTTTTAATAAAAATGTAAATAGTTTTAAAAATAACTATGTAGTTATATTACAAACGAAAACCAACATTGTTAATATGTAAAAATTATATCATATCAATAAATTAATGCAATCATTATAGCGTAGTTCGCTCTTTTTTTATAGCACATTGTTTTTGTAAGGTTTCCACGTTTCCTTATGACCTTGTTTAAAATTAAGCGAACTGTACTATTTCTGATGTATTATTAGATTGTTTGAAATGATTAATAAAAAATGAATTAATATATGAAGTTATATTGATTATAAATTAAATATATTATAAACAATATTAATCTTCATTAAATTAGATTTTTATTTATTGAGAGCCATAAATGTGTTCTAAGTCAGTAGTATCCAACCGAAATGGTTTACTGGACCAAAACCAAAATTAAAGACTGTTTTTTTAATTTATTTTAAGACATCAAACATACATATTTATTTTAAGACATCAAACATACATACATATATTTCAATTCAGAGGATGACTGGAGTTCTTATAACTCTATCTGCAAATTTGTTGGAGCTGATTCTACAATAATGTAAAATGAAGATAAGAAAATATTGTACATATTCTCGTAATTCTTTAAATATAAAAAATGTAAATGAGCCCTATATTTTTATTTTAACTTTTATAAAGCGTAAATTTTGGTATAAATGATTTTATATTTTGATAACAATCTGTAATCAATTTGTATTCAACTTAACTTTTATTGTGATGTCTGTAATAAAATATAAATCTAAATGTCATTTTTCATCGTATAACTCAGAAGCATTCTCGTCATTTTCATTCACATAAATTTAAATTTCTTCAGCATTTTCCGTGACTTACCCATCGAATCTTTGAGTAAAAAAGAATATCTTATTACTCAACTGACTACTGACGATGCTTAAAATAATTATTTTTTAACAACAAATAACATCGTATAGTTCACATGAAATACCCAGGCATATAAATTTTCAAGGTACAAAAAATAATCGAGTCTTCTATTTTAGTATCTCTATACTCAATAAATAATTTAACAGTTCCAATATTCTTGCAGTTCATTGAATCTATGAGTCCATGGTCATGCATGCATTTTATGACAGCTTCTTTTATATTTTACCGATAATTGTATCTTTCAAACTACTAGTAAGCTGGACTGAACAAAAACATTGACCGGGCCGTATGCGGCTCGCGGGCTTCGGATTGGACATCGCTGTTCTAAGCCATGTCAGTAAAATTAGCAATCGATAGTTCAACCCACGACAGGCCTCGAAAAAACAATGGCCTAGGGTTTTTTTGTTAATTTATTTCAGTACGTTCGTCTCATATGACAATATAGAAATACACGCATTTCACCTATCAATCATATGGTATCAATGACCATGATATTTTATATTCTAATTTACGATAGTCCCTATTCAACGTTAAAACATGACAATATAGCATATTTGATAGTGGTAAATTGACCTCGTTATATTATACTTATGCAGATAAGTAGGTATAACAACAAATCTAAATGCTCAACAATGATAACACGATTTTAATTTATTAGCAAATGGCATATTGCATGTGAATCAGTTATTCTATGAATTTATAATTGCAAAAGAAAAAAACTATTACATAAAACAAAAATAATATAAAATTTAACTATAGTAATATCACAATAACTAGATACGTTATTTTCTAATATAACAAAACATATATTTGCTCATAGTTCAAAACAGTTTATCTAAACTGTTTAATGATCACACCGATTATATGAAACTATCTATAATTGTTACAAAATTAATTTTGTATAATTAGTAACTAATTTGCTATTGTTATTAAGTAAACAATTTCACTGATGATATTCATATGGATTATACATACTATTGTTGCATAATCTATTTTAAACCTAAAATTAATTGCCGAGTTATAGCAAAATTTGAGGAAACTCTTTATTAAGGAAACTGCATCAAGTTTATGAATATAAATATCAGTATTTAAAAAAAATTTGTTTACAGTTTTAGCACCCTGGCTAAAATATATATATTGTCGACGTTTTACCTCCTTTACAGCCCAATTAACTCGAATTAAAAAAGGGTTACAAATAATGTATCCAGATTGACATTCTGCTAAACAGCTAAACTTTTATAAAAAGAGATTAGCTTAAGTTTGGTGAGAATTGTTATATTTTACTTTATTCACAATTACATATGCTGCAAAAAAAATCATTTGAACCATTTTCGCTTTTTCATTTTTCGCTTATAAATGCAACTCAAAACCGCGTATATAATATACAATTCTTGGATAGCAGGTAGTTATACTACAAATTTATGCAACCCGAAACAAAGGCACATGTTAAAACAGCTAGAATTTTTATTAATTAAGATATTTAATAGCTAAAACAGAGATTCCAGTTCCAAGCAAAATCTCTTAGATTGGTCAAGGATCTTGTGTGTATCAACCAATAGCACATATGTTCCGAGACGTTAATCTTATTTCTCTGTATATGTGATAATTTATATACACATTTTTTTGTGAGAGCTGCGGCTCTGTCCATAAATTTATACAAAAAAGTTTGAGAAACACTTATATAAAGCTTTTTCTAGAGGAAGAAGCCCCACAACACATAGAAGTAGAAAAACTGCCTTGAGAATGGAATTGCTTCGATTCTGATAATTTCGCCGGTGATTACCAGTCGGCGGCCAGTCAACGTCAACAAGTCGTTCGTTTAGCACGCTTTTTCTTCTCTAAATCTCTCAAATATAATAGACATTGATCAAAAATGTCAAAAGGACAGACCAATGATCGCAGGCAAAGCATTCCAGTCATTTATGCAAAGGGAACCAACTATGAAGTGGGATTCAGCGTGGTTAGTAGCAATTTTTATTATTATTTCAGTTGTATACATAGTTTGTTACGTAGTGACAGAAATATATATAATTTTGCTATACACGATTATTGAATTAAGCATTTAAATTACATAGTTGCTATCTAAATGAAAATAAATACAAACGTTTTAGAGGTATATAATTTATTAAGTTTTATATTTTAAAATACATTATATTATATACATAAAATATATTCAGGATTGATATATATTTTAAATATATATATAATATAAACAAATGAGTAATATAGGAATTAATATAAACAATTGACATACAAATATTTATGTTAATTTATAATACATACGAGTAACAAGATGATTTAAAAAAAATATTATACAAATAGGGCTTCAATTAAAAAGCATATTTTTAATACCATAATACCGGTTTTTTAGTAGTTATAAAGGATGTTGAAAGTAAAGTAAATAAAATAAAGATGACATTTTTTAGATAATTTATTTTAAATAAATAATATTTATTTTAAATAGAATGAGATGTTCAAAGTTTTGTATATCTAATTTTGTATTGATATTATATATTCCCTAACGTCTTCAGATTTAGGTTTGTATGTAGAAGGAATAGTTTTGAGGCAAAACAGCTTGTAAATTTTAACAGCAATTTTTATTTCACTCAAAAATAATGAATTCTCATTCTACTTTTTTTTAATAATTGTATAAATATTTGTATGATTTTATTTTATTATTAAATTCCTTACTTATAGTTGTATATGTTTGATTTTAAATCGACCTGATATATGATTTCCAGATGGCTAGTTTGTAGTACATATTGTGTTTTATTCTTAGAATTCTTTCGACATTCAGATAACATTATTTAAAGATATAACGTTTGTTATTGACTTTTCCGAGTCAGCAAATCTTTATTATCAGTAGGTGGGATGTAGATAAAGCCCATTTATCTTTTTTTTTAACTTATTAAAAAGAAGTTAATTTTTGTTCTACTTTTAATATTTATCGTTATAAATCGAAATAAAGACGCCCCAAAATAACACTGAAATATTAATTTAGTATGTTTTACCATTTTAATGGATTCAATAATGTATTTGTTTTTCCATAATATTAGTACTTTCTATTTTATATTTATAAAAAAATATCGAAATATTAGCATTTAAAATATTATCCGGTTATGAAAGCTCTAGTTTGAACCGCAGACATCCATTCAATCATGATTACACCCTTGATACTGAATATAACAATCAGCAACGACTTTTAATCAGCATGACATTGTTCAGACAGTTGTAATTTTCCGTTGCCTGATCTTTAAAACGACAATGCGTAGCTACTCGTTCATTACGGGAGGATTTAAGTACAAAAATCATCATCTACTCTTCCACGGGGAAAAGTCATTATGTATTGTATCCGTTGAAAGCCCTAAGGGGGGTTATATAAATTAAATATTAGTAGTATTCTTTTTATTCTTATAATATGAAAAATATATTTTCTTGATCATATATAATATATCAAATTATTAATTTAATTTAAAAATAATAATCTTGTTTCAATATATTATATAAACTGATACTGGATTGTTGTGTTTTATAATATAGGACTTTATAATTTTCTAAAGGCAATTATGATGCATGATAATAATATTGTGTTTTAAAAATTAATATGTTAATATGCACACATAAACCTATATTTTCTTTAATAAAATCTTTAATAAATAATAATTAAACTATGGTAATAATATCTAATATTATAATTAACGTTAGCAGTTTTTTTTATTCTTTCATTTTAACCTGACAGGCGTAAGCCCAATGCGTTACTAAGGAGTAAATATGTTACAACTAGGTACAGTCCGTCCAAGATATGAACACGCATGTAAAATTAGGGTGAACATGTAAAATTACAAGTGCAAATAATTTTTACTTTTTTAATTTCATTTGTTGAGGAAAGTGTAAAATATCACTTTCTTATTTATTTTGCTTATTTATATACATATTTAACTCAAAAACATGATAGCAGTTTTGGAATCACTCTCCAGGTTGAATATTAGTTTAATATAATATTTTTTTTAAATATTACAGGAATTGTTTTTTTTTATTACAAAATTACACAACATGTCAATAATTTATAATAAAAATATAACACATTATAATTTTTAATTAAATTTCCAACGTATGGTCACTCTACCCTTAAAACAATCCTGATTTAGTATTGGTAACGTTCTCCTATTGGTGAAACAAATTCGCGGAAAACTGTATATGTATGCATGCATGCGTACACCCTTATTTCCAACACAACGACGATGAGCGCCAACATCTTGGATGGACTTATATAAAGTCAATCAGATATTAATCACTAGACTGAAAGTCTGGTAATCGGTGACATTTATATAATTAATTATAAATTAATATATGTAATATAATTTATAATTAATAGATGGCACTTTGGAGCTGGTCCGGTTTTTAATATTAGCGCATTTTTCATAAAATAATTCGAGCCTGATTCCGTAGTTCGAACCCGCAACCTCTGGGTTACCAGTCTGAGACGTAACGGACTGCTATTCCGATCTTAATGACCTATGTTATAAGCTTATAAGCAGCGTAATTACATGATATATAGCACAGTTATATTATAGTGGGTCTCTTTTTTCAATCAAAATAATTTACTTGTACAATTGACGCTAAAGAGGCGCTTAAATTTTTATTAAAAATTACAATAATTGTGATAAAACTGAGCCGATAAAAAATATCATATAAAAAATAACTATTTATAGTAGAAAGTTTTTCAATTTTTTTTTATCACTTTAATACTTGGTTTGCAATAAAAAACATATAATTAAATGTATTATATTTAAATGAAATTTAAGGAATTTTTCAATGAAATTGGAAATTGATGTACTGTAAAGTATCTTTAAAAATAAATAAAAAACACAACAGAATGTGAAAATCTATTAGTCACTATATAGTAATATGCAAATGAGAGGTGTTAAAAGTATTTTATAATAAGTCTGCAATATTAATGTGAAAAATAGATACTTAAATTCTTATCACCATCACAAAAATTAGCATACGTTAAAACATAATATATGGCGGACGGTATTAATTCATGGCAAATTAGATTATGCAATGATCCGTTGAAGGTCTTCACTTGTTAGGCGATATACCGTTTGTGGAATTCAACTATTGCATATATATGTACAATGTATGTATCATATATACTATAGCTTTTAAAATGAAGGTGTGATATATGGTATAGATGCACGTACATGGGATTTAACATGAGAACTGTTGGGTTTTGATCGTATTTTCATAAAACTTTATTGAAAAATTGACCTTGTACATATCTAGGCTAAGTTCGTTCGCCATAAAAATGTGGCAAAAATATATTTATGTTTAATAAAATCTAACTAAAAATTAAACATACAGGATGGGTTTTTAAAGTTAATTTATTTTATAGGGTCGGAGCTTCAGCGGTATGATAAAGGATTACATAGCGAATTCCTCTTCTTTGGACGAATATTTGGAACAGTATGAAAAGGATCATGTCCGGAAGGCATATGAGGACACTTTGGCTCTGGCTAAAGCAAATTTTCCTCAATATGTCTCAGAAATACAAGGAACAGCCGACGGAGCTGGAGTGCCGTTCCATAAGGTAATTTTCTTTAATCTACCTCAAAACATTTGTACCGTGACTACTGAGTACCGTTCCATAAGATAATTTTCTTTAAGCTACCTCAAAACATTTATACTGAATAATTTATTAAGAAGCGTGTCTTCAACAAATAACACCTAGTTATATTTGAAGTGTGTATAATGTACATCAATTAGCATACGTATGCATATTCATATTTTGCTAAACGAAATTATGTATTTTATATTTTTTTAAATTTATGTACTACGTGTATATATTTACAATTATAATTCAATTATAATATATAAACATGTACATAATTTTGGGTATTGTACATGTGATATATTATCTTTTTAGGAACATTACTAATATGTATGTAAATAACAAGTCCAATTAAATACTTTATGTTTGTAGCAATTAATACGTTTGTATAATAGCAATCACCTGTGCATATAATTAATAATATCATATTGCCTTAAACAAATAATTATTAATATATTATGATATCTTATATTGTACTTAATTCTAGTAACTATAATAGAACAGGGGTGGACAAATCTTTTGGCTACTGGGTCACATTGAGGATGAAAATTTGCCGGCGGGACACATTAGGCTATTTTATCAATTTCAAAAGCAATATTTGTAAAAGAATTTATGGAAAAAAAATGAAAAGATTTTTTTTAAACATAATTAGATATTTATCAAAATGTACAATTCTTATATAAAACAAAAAGATTAATAAAAATGTATGCAAAATACTATAACATAAAACAAGATAAATATTTTTTTGCAAAATACATATTAACTCTTTTATCAAAATGTAATTGAAAGAATGATATTTACATATATAAAAGTATATAACATTGAATTTATAATAAGTTAAAATTTTTATTAAACCATAAAATGACCAGAATTAAATTTTAAAGAATTTTATTTTTTTAAAACGTAGCATGAAGAATATTAAATTTATTATCGATACAAGAATTCTATATAAAACTAATTTATCAAGGCTAATGAAATTTAAAACACAATATTTCGCAGAACATACAACTTTTATACATACCAAAATTTAATGGCTGACGTATTACTTATAATTTTTCGGATATCTGGGGTAAATTTTGTTGTTAAACTATTTAACACTGATTTTAAATGCTTTACTTTTTGTAATTTAAAATTGAAAATGTTTATTCGCAAATGTACCTCGATCCATTTTTTTAGGCAAAGCTATTCAAGTCCAACGATTTATAGAATGAACATATTTCTCCATTGTGATGTAAATCTTTTAAATTATTATTACACTGCAGGTCTGTAATTTCAACTTGAAATTCACTTGGTATGCTTTCAGCGTCTACGGAAAATGGTTAAGGAACAAACAACAACCGATTTTCTATTTCTCGAAAATCAGAAAATCTTTTAAAAATTATACCCTTAATCTGGTAATGATGTCTATATATTCGTAAAAATATGTAATGTTATAACTCTCGAAAAATTATCTCAAATCTTTTATAGATTATGCGTCCAAAACGGGTTAAACTTTAGATAGTTTATTCTTTAATCTATCGCGCATGTTGCATGGGAAACACATTTCTTAAAATTTATGACTGACATATTAAAAACACAATAGTCGATATAATATATAATAACACGTTCCAATTTAAAATAATCTAAATTTTAAATGTGGTATCATTTCGATGAATAATCCCTTCAAATTTGTGACATTTGTGCCTCGACGGCCATTAAATGAATATATTTTGTAATCCCTCTATTGTCACATATGGTCTGCATAGATCAGCACTTAGCTAATTTGAAAATTTATAAATGACACTGTCTGTCTGATGCGTAAAATGTTTTATTTAATTATTACGCTGTGGATTGCAGGTTGCCATGTTTCCATATATGAAATAATAACCACTCAATTGCAAGAACTCCTTGATAACCGGGGATGTAGTTTCTTTCTTAAACAAGTTTTTTTATTAGTTTCATATATTTTTATACAATAGCTAACAATTCACTTTAATAAAATATGTAAATTATCTATAAAATTTAATTTGCAAAATTGATATATTTTTAAATTGCCAGAGTATAAATGTATGTATTGTATAATATATCAATTGAAAAAAATAAAATCTCAATACTATTTACAAACATACAAAAACATCTAAATATAATTCAGAAAATATTAAAATACAATTTGACCCATAACTGCCTATAGTTTGGTGTCCCGACAAAACGGCACGAGACAAAATAGCGCTAACAAAACAGCGCCATATAAACAGCGCGAGTAAGAATGGCACCGTGACAAATCAATGCGCTGTATAATCACTTACTTTTAATAAAAAAGCTCCGAAAAATGATTCTCAGATACCTGTATATAAGGGAATATATGTACTTACAAAAATAAATAGAACATTATCGATTTTTTTGTATACATTTTAAATCTGTACGGAAATCAATATAATGCGGATTTATTATTTATTTATACTATGCACATTATTTATACCTTTGATTTTCGAATCGACTTAATTAAAAGTTGTACACTTTTTAGTTGATGTTTGCATCTGAATTAGGCTTAATTTTTCCTATAATCGGTAATGGTGATATAATCAGCGTTACATATGGGAATTAATGTCGTTTGACTTTATAATCTTGGTAATTTGAAATTAAAATTTTACATGAATAACTTTAACGTCTATCTTCTAAAAATATTATTTGATACGTTACAATTAATGTGTATAAAAAAGTGGTTAATTAACTCACAACGTTTATGTATTATTAAAATTGCTCCCTGCATATATCAGATTAGATTTATCTCTATGCCAAAATTAAATATGAATTCTCGTTTCAGCTATTCCTTTTACAAATGGATGAAATAACGAATCATGCGGATCAAGTAGATGTCAACCCCCCTCCAATTGGATGTTCTTCCGTATGCGTAAACGAACCTGGAAACGTAAGTACTAGCATATTTCAACATGTATTCGTATTGCCATTACTTGTTTGGATATATTTAATAAGATACCATACAACTTTTTTATATTGATCGTTTAAATAGAATACGTTGCATAACGTTTACGTCTTGTTAATCTAATATTAGGATACCCGTTGAATGACGTCGAGATAGCGTATCTCTGGTAGATAGGAACAGGCCGTCTGTCAAGATCAGTGATATTTTAAAATAATCGCTGTTTGGTTAATGATAAATAAATAAATAATAGATAATTTAGTCACGTAATGAGCATAATAATAACGATTGGGAATGTTTTTATCAAAGCATTTTTGAGTTGCTTTAATATTATAGAAGTATTACTATAATTTTATTCTAATTTATATATATTGTTATTATAAATCAATTCAATCATGTAATAAAATTACTGATTTTTATGCATTACCATTAGACAGAAAAATAAAATATAAGTCGCTTATACTTTTGCATTTAGAATAGTTGTTGAATCTATCTAGTTTACTTTCATATAAATTAGAATATATAAAACATATGGTGATTGTTATAACAGGATTGGTGGTCGAAATTTATTAAATCATATAGTTTCGGATTTTGAGGATAAAGGTGCGTGACCTCTTACAGCCAAATAGACGCCGGAAAAGCTGATAAGTCTATATATAAATTAGCACATATATAGAGAAATGTAAATGACACTATCAGGCGGCGGATTTCAAATAGCAGGTCTTGTAACGTAACGGTTAGGATTGTCGTAATGTTTTTTATCGATGCTCTTTGGATGATTCGCTGATGTCCCTCGTGTCGTTTCTTGCTTCGTCCCTGCTGCTGTGACTCCGTGGCGTCTCTCCTCTGTGACCAAGAGTCACATCTTTTATAATGCTGCTTCGAGATAGCTCTGGTGGATCACAGATGAGGATGTCTGTGATCCAGTTGTATCGCTTCTTGGATACATCCCCAAAATGTGCTCACATATGTCTACTCCAGCGACTGGTAATCAAAGAGTTGAATAACAATAGTAATGTGGGCGAGGTGTATTGTCTCACGCGCATCCTTTCCAAAATAATTTTTTTTCGGCGGTTAGCGTTTCGGACGAATCAGTTATTAGTTGGTCCGAGCAATATTTCCAATTATTGAGATCTCTCTTCCGTCATCTCTTTTCGTTTGTTTGAACGATCGTTAAAGTGACATCAAAATTACTTGTAATTTAATAGTTTAATGTACTGTAAATTGTTTATTTTATACGCGATAAATATATTTATAATTACGTGATTAAGATTGCATTTTTTCTTGGAGTCTCAATTTCGATATATTTCGCCAAAATATTTTTGGCATTATCACGAGATTTTTATTTTTTATACACTTTTTTTGATTTTTAAATATCGCACATTCAGTTATTAATTGGTTCTTATGTCAAAATTCATCTTTCACTTAATTCATTCACGGATTCATAAAACAGAACAACAGTTTTTTCCCTCATGAAGTCATTCTCGATTAGAAAAACCACGTGCGAACGTATTTATGGTAAGAACATGTTTTGCCATAAATAATATATTGGGCTTCCAAAGAATAGTGCAGTCATGTATTATACATGTGACCTGTTAACATAAATAATTTAGTTCCGAATATTTTAGCTGTTTGAGGGCAATGCGAGTGTGTTAATTTAAAAGAATATAAAAAACAATTTTTAGTTTTTTAATAAAACGTTTATTTTAACAAAATAATTATTGTTACAAACATACTATTATGTACAATACATGTTACAGAATTAATCATGTTTACAAATCTTTTTATTACTTACCATATAATAAGATAAAATAAAACGTTAGTGGTTACAATTTAAATAAAGAAAACCTTTCCAGCATACTATTTACAGATAATACAACTAAAATTAATAACCAATATGATAAACCTAAAGCAAAATGGTTAAGAGATAAAATAATATCTTTTTAAACATTAACCGATACGAACAATTAAATATAAGCAATTTTCCTAATGATTTGGAGCTCCTATTTAGAAAAATGGAGGTTGCGAAAGAAAATCCGAATGCGGATTGGAATGGAATGAATACATATGCGACGACTAGAATTATGTGTTTAGTACTAATTATATTCCTATTTTACCTTCGATTTTGTAAGTAAAATAAAGAATACTAGTGTGTTTAACGTTACGTATTCTGTAAACTGTAAATCGCACAAACAACAAATAGCAATCAAATATAGTATCATAAAATAGTATTGCATTTTTAAAATACAGAGCTACCGGTACTAGAAATTTATTTTATTTGTATATTTGTATGAAACCTTAAATAAATATAATCTTTAACGGTTCATAATAGTATTTCGTTAAAAAATTTTAAATAATATAAATTGTTTTAATATTATTATTTATTATTGTGCAAAAATTACAATTTGGTAATAAGTAATTACTTGAGCATCCACTATATTTTAATGTGTTAAAACTAAGCCAATCAGTAAATAACAATAAAGGTGTGCAATATAGTGTACCATTTCATAAAATTTATACTCCACAATATAGCGCACAGCTATATAGTGGATAGAATATATAAGTTTAGCAAAGAAATTTAAAAACTATATTAAAAAAATGAGAACAAATCACAAAAAAATATTTATAACCTGAAAAGTTGAGAGTCCGGTATTTGTTCATCCACCAGCTGTGGTACCTCATGATAGTGAGAGACCGACAGCTAGTACTAATAGTTATACTAAGCACACGTTAAGTAAAGAGAATAAATTGTTAGTGCTATGTTATTACGGATTCCAGTACAGAATTATTTAACATTAATCAATTGGCAATTGAGCACTAACTAAATATTTATTTTATCTGACAAATATCGTCATAGTCAATCATATGAATTATCACAAATGTTATTAAGTAAAATATCAATCAAATTTATCGACCATTGTATACAGATTAAAATTACGTGTTTGATAGTAGGTACTTTAATTTACCATAATTTCTCATTTCAGGAATTCTTGGGGCACACTGAAGATGCTCTTTTCGAAACTTTGAACCGCTACTATATCTTATCAGCTCACATCATAAACGAAAAGCCAATGGGTAAATGGAAGGTATAACAATTATAGATGTATCATCAATTACCATTTATGATTGCACAACGGAAATCTATAGTTTCTTTACCGCGACCTTGCAAAGAAACAATACAATATTGCTATGCGCATTGACAGAGTAACTCGGCGTGACTTAGTCATCAGTCATCACTATCGACATAAATTTATAATAATAGTACGATAATCGCGTGGTCGCAAGGTCGTTATACTAATATATAATATGAGTGACCTCAACAATGTGTATATGTAGATAATTTATAATTTGTGTTATTTGGTAATTTCGTAAGAACCTTGTTTTTTAATGACAGTTGAAATGCTTAATTACTATCGAGTGGGTAAATACAAAAAGGACACATGATAAACGTTGCTAAAAGTTTACGTATTCCGTATCGTTTATTCGTTCATATTTCTCACAGGGAAATATAATTGAATTCTTCAGCAAATGAATTTAATTTATCATAAAGTTTACTTATCAAAAGATTATGCTATAATATATAAAATAGCATTTATAGTTAATAAACGATATGATACAAATCGTTTCTTCTGCAAACCTTTCAATTGTATTTATGATTATAGATATGTGTAAATATAAATTAAGTACACGACAATAAATATACGATAAAAAATAATTATTAAAATAAAAATCTATAGAGGAAGTCATTATTTTATAAAAAATATTTTTTTGCAGTTATATAATATATTTTTAATGACAACTTCCTTATCAAGATTTATATTTGTATAAGAATTTTATAAGAATTACAACATTGCAACAGCTATAAATTTATGAATAATATATCAATTATACCACCGTCTAGTAAGTATATTTTATTAGCAAGACGATTAAAATTAATCTATGCGCAGTATTATTTATGTGTGTATTATATAATTAAGTTAATTTATTATATTATGTATGTATTTACAAGATAAGTGTTTTTATAAACTATTACTATAAAATAGTCCATATGTTGCTTGACCACTTTTTTGCTATTATAAGAATACCCTTTTTGAAAATTCATATAATTAAAGGTTATCAAAGGCCAAATCATCGTATAATTTTAAGTAACTCTTTCATGATATTAGCACACAGGTTTTCTCTTTTTCTTAATAATATTTATATTCTATCTTTTTAGCAGATGTTTCTTTTAATAATCATAATTAAAATCAATCATGGATTGAAATGGCTGTGAGTCTAATTTAATATGAAAAAAGTCTTATTAACAAGTTGTAATTGTCATCAATTACTGCAGCGACATTATTTCCTTTTCCTTTTCCATCATTCATTAATAGTTCACCAGCTTGAAGCATTGCATTTTATTAACCTTTTAAACGCTTTCAAGTACATACAATTGAAACTCGAGATATTTTATAATTGCAATAATGCAAAAATCATCAATTAATCTTTTTAACATATTCTCTATGTGCTGAAATAACTCATTATTAGAGAATTTTCAATACCTAATATGTACAACCTAGCTATAATTTAAGTAATCATCCCGATATTCATCCATAAGCTTAGGAAAATCTTGGTAAACCTAATCGGTTATGATCAATCGAAATTATAATTATATAATATTCGCTAATTCTGATCTCACAGACACGATAGAAGTTAAAAACACTAAGATTCATATGGGATTCGTACCTAAAACTTTCAGGTCAATAGTCTGCGGCTTTTATCACTATCGTTTTGGCTAATTCTTAGAATAAGATATTAGTCGTTTTGCAAAAATTATTAAGTACGAATTATTTGATAAAAAAAAATGTAAATCGACCTTCTAAAACACGAGACCTTATTTAAAGGTATTAAATGGTGAAGCGACTAATGAACTCTTTGTATATTATAAAATTTGTTATGATAACAATAATGTGATTCAAAATGTATAGGTGAAAGAGGAAAAGTTCACGTCTTTGTGCTACGCCGGCCAATTGCCCGGATACACCATGGGCTATAACCACCATGGACTGGTCTATTCGATAAACACCCTGTCGGCCAAAAAGTGCAACGTTGGTAAAATGCGTAAGGACCAAATTTAAACCTTCTATCGATTCGCTGCTTTTTAGGGCTTGGCAAATATGGTTTTCGCTTTCCAGCCAGGACTTTCCTGACCAGGGCTCTATTGTCGGCCGAGAACATTGTGCAAGTGGAACAGATACTGACAGACAAGGGATGCGGAGCCGCCGACGGTTGTTCAGTTAATATGACCTTCCTGAACCAAGAAGGCGACCGACTCTTCTCAAACATCGAAATGGGTCCTGCTTTGGAGAATAAGGATAGCTCGCAGCTCAGTATTTTGACACTCAGCCCCGGAGAGTATATGATTCATTGCAACATGTAAGACTTTTAAATTCTACATCATAAAACTTTTTAATAGCAGAAAAGGAAAACAAGCTTTAGAAAACATATACTTTTTAAATATAATAACGCTCACCGGACCAAATAAATCGCCACAAATTTATTGCTTCTAATTAAAAATAGCAAAGTACACACAAAAACAGAATATTCCCGTGAATATCTAAATTTATTATTTTAGGTAAGCATAAAAATGTGGGGCCCGGTCCTAATTACCCCTAAAGACGAGCCGCATCTGTATATTATTAAAAATATCTAACTATGTCTTAAGCTTATACAGTCAAAATATTACATTTTAAAATTTATAATTTATTTACAGACAGATAATTAATAACATTATATTTATATTTTCCTTATATGTGGTCCATACCTATTTTAATATGTTTTTTTTTTATATTTATAAACGTTAACATATTAATCGGATAAAATCTTTATTAGCTTAGTCGGATATTACATTCCATGTTTTTAAATAGTTATATAAACCTGAGTAACCATGACACGCTTTGAATATAATCTAAGTAACTTATCTAAATGTTGAGAATCGTGTTCAGTTTTCACGATTCTTGTGTTATGTTATTGCCGCAAAATACTAATAATGCCATTTTTTATTGTATGGCAAATTATTATATTATAATTTTTTGACTATGGAATTGTAGAATCATCAAATAAATTTAAATAACCCTTATTTAAATACTTTTATAAAATTAGTAACACCACTCTCAAAAGACTACATAAATCCTGTTTATGCTTGCCACTAGAAATTTTTACGTTTCGCATCCATACATTATATACAGACCATACACAGCAGTGTAAAATTTGCAAACATAATTTTACAGACATTTTCCGGCGACAAAAACGTTTTTTATGCTGCTGAAATCAATTTATAATCATCACAACTGGTCGGTTTGTTTTTCTTCGGTAAGGGAACAAACGTTGACTGTAACCATTCATGTGGAACTTTGCCAGTCTCGTACTTCTGATTAAAAATAATCTTCAATAGTGTAATACCTTCTTCGTCCAGTAATTTTAATAAATTTGCAGATATATTACCATTTTTTATTTTTAGCTTTTTTAATTGCATTTTCCACTTTAGATTGTAATATATTTAGAGCAATTAATCTTATTTCTGCCAAAATATCTGACCCAGAACTTTCTGCTTGCGAATGTTTTTAGTATTTTGTGGACGAATAAAACTAAACGATAATTGTTGTACTATTCTATGCGGCAAATTTAATAGTGCGTCTCGTTTAGAATCAATCGTACCACATTTTTTCTAGGTATTTGAGACTCAAGATTCCAGAAGTGCGTCAACTTATGTACGATAGCAGTAAAGAAAGAATGACTCTTTTGAAAAAACATGCGCATCCCACAAGAAAAGAAGATCTTATAGAGATGCTGTCCGATCAGAGCGGAGTAAAATATGACGTGTTCCAAGACATCAAAAGTAGTAATCCAGATAACGTAGTGAAGACAATTGCAGCTGGTACGGCATACATTAATCTCCACAAGGTCTAGTATTACAAAATTAAGCTAATGTATTTTAATTACTTACAGGTATATTTGATTTGTGCAATAAGACGTGGAGTTTGTATGCTGATAAACCGAATTGCAGCGAACCGATGGTAGTTCTGCCGTTGCAAGTCAAACCTGTTACGAAATGAAGAAACGATACATACTTTTAATAGCAATGAAGTTGTTAGTAAAGCATATAATAGTAGTTAAATATTATTTTTATCATGCACACTTTAGTTATTTATTATTTTTATCATGAACATGATTATTATGTTTTTGTTTTTATGCACTGAAACTATCACATTTGATTCCAATATAGATGGAAACTGCAGTATTTATTATATATTAATTTTCTTAATAAAATTTTAAATTAATATTAAGCACTAAATATAAATGTAAACCCAATTTCTTGTTAATATTGATTACCTGTTGTTTCGTGGTTACCAAATTTAGAAAATATTCGTATTTAATTAAAATGCAATTTCGTTAGCAACTGAACGACTTAAGTGCCATTTAGCTAATATTTGACTTTCTGTGGATACAGCCGTCTTTGTTATTAGAGACGTAGTACATAATATAAATAACTTACATTTTTTTAGTGTAACGCATATTAATATAAAGCAATATTACTTAAATATTGCAAGTAAAGATATATTACATATCATTGTAATAAATATGTTACTTTGTTAATCAAATAAAATGTGATTTTACAGTATATTAAACAATTAAATTATTTATTAACACGAAAAAATTTGTTTATTTTACACGACCTTAATACCTTTATAGTAAACAGTGAACAGTAAAAGGTGACGTGAATATGAGAAAATTATGAGTGGAAAGCCTTTAGCTTGTACATTTGAAGTTATTATGAGAGTTCCTGACGAAAGTGACAACAAAGTGCTGTTTCATATACCCCTGAGGAATGGGAGAGTTAAACATCAAGTTCAGCCTTCAGTCCTATGGTTGTATTCTAATAAAATGTGGGAGCCGATTTATTTGGCCACAAACTGGCAGCACTCTGGTAACAATGACGTGGTGGCGGCGAGAGCAACATTGTTCTTTGGTTGACCACGAAGGAAGACGACGACCGGCGCATCATTCATAACGTTTTATAACTGTGTAACTATTCTACAAATTTTAATAAATTACTACTGCAGTGGCCCAATCTGTCTCTAATTGCTATCCGTCTGCCAAAACTAATTGAACTACGAAACGGTAAATCCGAAAGCGGCACATTTGAGATGCTATGATTAATACCTGTTCGATGGAGATTCATCACTGACTTTTTCTGTTAAAGTAAGATACAACGGTTTTAGTGGACCTGAAAGTTTCACGCAATATTTTATTTTTATTTTCGAGGAACCTTTTTTCCTTTTGCTCAGTCGCTTTCTTCTTCTCATAATAAGGGCTGATTTACATGCTGCCAGTTGCTGGTCTACTGAAGGGTCACTGGCATGCGGCGACTGACATTCCAGATCACTGGCGCCTTACCGTTTGCTTCATAAGATTCCCGTGTCGTCTGTACGAAGTACCGTTACACGAAATTGCATTCTTAATCTCTTTCTTTGTTGCATGTGACACCCATCTGTCTTTAAAACGTCAAAACAAAGGTTTATGCAAAATTTCAGTTTTCTACCTTTCATTCCGAGATTTAGCCTTTATTTCGCCTTATTTGACTGGACTAGAAGACACAGTGCCAGCAACTGGAAGAACTATTGCGCCAGTACGGTAGTGTGGTGGAGTGCTAGTAAAACAAATATTTTTGCTGGATCAACAGCATGACTTTCGTTCTTCCCGTTCCACGATTACTAACTTTCATTAAAACAGTGACGAAATAACTTGATATGGGAATACAAGAGAAATTGTACACATATACTGATTAAAGGTTGTCGTGGTTTATTAGTATAAAAAATTGTCAGAGTTATTGAAACGATCGTACAGCTCAAACCTACGGCGACCAATTGTCGAAAGAAATCTTCACTCTTTAGGGGGTTCATCAAATGTCCATCGGGTCTTTACGATATTTATTGATGACATAAGCACAACAGTTACGAATTCCAGATTTCTACCGTATGCTAATGATTTTAAATTGTTTAGATGCATTCGATTTGTTGCAGATTCTTTCTCTCTACAGTGATTTAAATTTACTATGAAGATGGGCTTCCAACAACCATCTGCCCTTTAGTGTCATACTGTATCTTCTTTCTTGATATTGTTCGGCATTAGATTGTTCCTACGTTATTTTCTTTCATTTAGGAGCATTGGGATACAATTAGTTGCATTCTTGCAGAGTTGTCTGCCGCTAAACATTTCTTCAAACTACTGAAGTTGATTATATAACTATTCTTGAGGAATTCCAGTTTTGAGTATAACTTAAAATATCAATCTTTCATTGTCTTTAACTTATTTCCATTATTTATCCTTATCAAAATGTGGATATGTCTGAAAATTTTGAAATGATTCTTAAGAAAATATATTACTTTTGAGTAAATCTACCACTGGAACACGACATGGTTTTACTTAGGTTTTTCCAATGTGGATTTACCTTCCAATCTTAATATAAAAACCACAATATACTCTTTGTAAAAGAAGAATGCACAGACAAATGTGTGTCAATCCAAGCTGTAATGGAGTACCATTTTAATTATCCTTCTTCAACAAGTATTATATCATATTACGCCTTTTTTACAAATGAAACATAGCATTTAGTTACTATAATTTAATGTATCGTTATTTAGTTAACATTGATTAAAAAAAAAGATATATAAGTGAATTTATCATAATAATATTTTGTATTAAACAAGTTATTATTGGAATTTGCAAATGACATCTTAACCGCAGCTACCTCCTGAGCATCCACCTCCTGCACATCCACCTGTTGGTGGAGGATTGGGAGAACCAGATGGTGGGAAAGTTCGGAATCTATCACCAGGTCTATATCTAAATACATAAAAAATTACACTTTTATGTTTTCCATAAAACAGTCATATTTATATAAAGCACATTTACCCGCTGCCTGGTGGACGGTAATCAGTCGAGTATCTATTTCCGGTTGCTGATTGACCTGGATTAAACAATGTCCATACGCTGAAAAAATATTTATATTATATGAAATATATATGCAGACTATTTAATTTGATTAATTTAACTCACAACATATAAGTAAAGTTGAACAATCCCCAGATGAAGTTAGAAATAGACGAGAGACTGAAGGAACGCTCGTTACTCACGGTACCATCTTTAAAAAAAAACATAATTGAAGTATATATGTATATATAATTTATCATCACGGCGATAAATTATATATATATACTTAATAAATTATATATATATATACTTAATATATTGATATCATAACTATGATTTATCGCCTGAAAACCAATGACCTTTGACAAATGCCGAGCATTTATGCACATTCGTTCAGACAATATTTAAAAAAGACAAGCATCATTATAATATATAAATTACAATAATTCTTAACTATTTCATTGCACAATATTTTGCCATAAAAATACGATAATCTAACAAAATTACAAGGCGATTTCAATTGTATATTTAGATTTTTTAATATGGTTTTGTTTTATTTTAAAAAAAATCTAAAATTTATCGTTTTAACTTGTGTATATTAAAAATACTTGAAAAGTATTTTAACTTTTAGAAGTCCAAAGGCATGTATGTCATGCATAAAAAAGTTTTTCAATTGTAATCTAAAGGAATCTATATATATTCTGAAGCCATTTTAAATAATTTGATGATAAAATTTACAGTATATTATTTCATTAGTTACTCAGAGATAATTTTATGAATATATTACCTTGGCGACCAGTTGACCCAAATTAAATTTGGCCAGAAAAATGCATGTCATTTGATGAAATATTATGGATCATTATTTATTCACATGTTACAGTGAGTGTGGATTTTTTAGTGAAGTTATATTTTCACTAGTGAAGTCAATGTACATTTTCACCAGCAGATATACATATATTTCTACTAGCGAAAATATAATTCAACTGATATGAAAATATGATTTATATGCTGCTCTAAAATGTCTGTGGAACTCAATTTGATAGTTGAGAAACGTTCATTTTCTGTTCAAACACAGACCTAACCTAATGAAAGTTTTGAAACTAATTATTGTTTTAAAACTTTCATTGGGTTAAGTCCAAAATAGAAACTAAGTCAACTTATCTCTCGGGGAATAATAAGCAGAAGAAGTACAAACAAAATGTTTCATAGTTTGTCTGCACTTGGATATTACACTATGTTTTAAAAATATGATAGCTATCCTTACTAATATTACTACGAATTTCTGATATGAGAGCCTTCGTCATAGTATATTCAAACCGGATTTTGGTCAATAGGAGGGCACAAAAACAATTATCCCTTCTCAGAAGTCAGAAATCCACATCAAAAGTAATAAAATCGTGTCGGCGCCGTTCCCATGCAAAGCGGCGCGACGCGAAAATAACAAACACGTCCTACGTTAGTCACGTAGGACACTTCAAGAAGCAGCGACTGTTTGTTAAGGCTGATTTACATGATGCCAGCCGAAGTTGCCAGCCATTGGATGCCAGCGAGTAGCACCGTGTAAACGCTTAACGCCGATCACTGGAAAAGCCAATGCGCCACAGCAGAACAAATATTTTTGTTTTACTGGCACGCCAGCTCTCCCTTCCACCACACTACCGTACTAACGCAAGGTGAGTTACGCTTTTTCGCAATAATAATTCTTTCAGTTGCTTTTCAGTGTAAACGGTAAGTGACCCGCTAGTCAACTTCCAACTGGCATGCCAGCAACTGGTAGCGTGTAAATCGGCCCTTATTTTCAGATAATGGGATGTAGTCGCAGCGGAAGTTTGGATTTAAGTGGATAAGAATAACACACTACCCCAGACTTATATTTCCATCGGTAGGTTGTGTCTTTTAAAGATTTCACTCATACATAAAAAATGGTAGATTGTTTCAGATTATTTGAGCGACATCTCTTTTTATGGTAATTGAGAATGCAAGCTATTGTATAATGTTTTGTCCATTCTTGCTGTTTTATTTATTACGTCGACGTACTTCTTAAGCCCTACACAGTTGAAATCGGCATGAAATTTTAAATATTAACTGATTTATTATAACTTTGTTGCAAAATGCGCTAAGTTTTTAAACAATGTTATTAAATTATAATCATAAATCGCAAAAATATATATTAAAAACATAAATCTCCAAAATCTTCGATTTAATTTCACACGTTGGTAACAACGCAAAATATAAAAATAATTTGATAAAAAGAACAACGTCAAATCTGACAAAAATCCGTATAAACAGAAATAAATCGCCAAAACAGTAAAATATATACACGTTTAAACATCTATTAACTAAACATGTTGTTATAAATTGCATATTTAATCTAAACAGGAAGTCATTAAAGCAATGTTTTTTTCCATATCTTTAGTAAACAATATATGATTCGATTTTATAATGAAAATAAAGAAACGCAATAAAGCATAGCTTTATATGTTCGCAACACTTAATGTACAGAATGAAAAACAAAAATCACAACTAAGTCGTGCAAAACGTCAGTGGCGACTTTTAATGTTTTCTGCTCTGGATTGTGGCAGATCATTGGCAAGCGAAAATTATGAATAAATGTCTCACCCGAGTTTACGTACACCATTATGACGCTTTACTTTGCAATAAATTGGAAGAAAAACCAATCCCACCAGACAGAACAATACCACCAGACAAAACTATGTGTAATCTGACGTGTAGATGGGTGTGGCCTTAGCACCAGTTAAAACGGCCATTTAAAATATACATTATTCAATATATAATCCTTTCAACGCCAAGCGCATGATATCATGCGCAACTAAATCTACTGTCTAACGCCAAGCGCATGATATGATGCGCTCGTTAAAACCTTCATTTTTTAAAGAAACGGAAAGGTAAAAGTTGGCAATATATGTTTTAAAAATCAGTTTGAGTTCCTAGTAAACGATTTCAGTGATTTTATTTATAGAATTTGCGATGAAACAGTGGTATATATAATTATAAAGTCACGCCTTAATTTTAGTCGTTTGTATTTCGCGCGTGGTTTCGATCGTGCTTATTTAGACCACTTTTAGGGTTAGCACAAACGCATCGCGGAAATTCGTTTTTTTATACTTTAATTTATGAATCGAAATTAAATTATGTCATCAATATTTCAATGATAATTGTGATTTGTAAATACTTGTGAATATATTTATACGTTATTTCGACTGTTTTAATATTGTCAACTGTTTTTGTGATTGGTTTTTATTGTTTGTAATAATTACATAATAATAATAATAATTACTATTAAATTCTTATTAATAAATATAAATAAGATATAATTAATAAAATATCAATATTAACTCTTAGTAAATATTAAATAATAATAATAATAATAATAACAAAAACGATTCCTTGTCGTAGAATCATTTTATTTTACTTGTTCTATTTATTTACATTAAATTAATACCATCGTGACCTAACAGGTTACCCCAATGCGTCACGATGGTCGAAAAGTTTATTATTTATTGTATATATATGTGTGTGTGTGTAATATATATTACATATTCCGCCTGGAGTGTAGATATGTTGCACTCTTGCCGGTCCCAAGCCCGGATAAAGGAGGAGGGTTTCTATCATGGAGCAAACCAACCAACGTGGATAAATCCAAATAGTTATGAAAAAATTACAAAGAAATAATAAATCCGCCCCGATTCATAATGACCTAGACGATCGAAATCTAGATAAACGATTGGACTTCAATTTTGGAAGCTGGAATGTGCAATATTACTACCAGGAAAAATACAAACAATATCGGAAGAAATACTAAAACTCAAGATATATCTAGAAGCCCTACAAGAAATTAGGTGGAAATGCCAAAACCGATCACCGGTTGTAGTGCCGTGGAAGAAGAAGAAGAAGAATATGTATATATTATAAATTATACATATAATTATATATAGTTAAATGTAATATCGTATCTTGCTATCAAGTTTTATTATTTATTATTTTTATATATAAAGAAATATGACAACCTTCAACAACAACCAATTGCAAACACCATTGATCAAAAACAAACGGTTAGGTTATTAGGGTTATTTTTGTGTACGATATATGTGATTTTGTATGCATCAAAGAAATCTTGTCGATTTGTAAATTTTTATAACAGGATGTAGTTCAGACGAAGAAAAAATGCGTTGCAGATTTATATATTAAAATTGTCTCAGTGTGAGCATGACCCTGCTTGTCGTTCGCTTGTATAGTGCCGCGCGCGTTCATGTGTGTGTAGGTGTGCGTACGCGAGCCAGCTCGCGGACCGACGAATAGATTTTTTTTTGTTCACTCCATATATCCAACAATACGACTAAAAATGTTTGTTTATTGATATAATTAGAATGTTTAAACCATGTTAATCATACATATATAATTTTAAAATATAAAAATTGAGTATTTTGCCTGTAATGATGTGTTAAACAGAGTAAGTAGCCAAAAAATTATATCGCTAAAAACGCATGGCGTACAGCGAGTAATTAACAATTTACCGGTCGGCGGTCTAAGGGTTTAATATAAATTGTTTTATATTAAATTAAATTTAAATAAAAAAATATTTATTTATTTATCTAAATTTATATATGTAGCCTCTAACTGCACACCGCCAATATGCCATGCATATAAAATAATAATCGTGTTATTAAAATCCTGCCTACTTATCCCTTTTTATGTTAGAAGGGCAAAACATTTTTTTTACGGGCCGAAATATCAGCCATGCATTTTCAAAAAAAATTATACATATTTGAATATTTTTAAAGATAAAAGAAATATATTTATCGTAAATCGTCCTGCTAAACGAATAAAAAAATTCTCTTCAGTCTTTTCCATTGATATTTTTAAAAGTCTGATCTGCACACTACGCAATTTTGCCATACGATTTGATAAGTAATAGCAATACTAAAACTCTTTTGATATTCTGTAAAATATTTTATACATCAGAGGGAGGTATATAGAGGTATTCGCCTTATACTCGTACACAGGTCCGTGCGGTGAGATCTTTTCTCTTTCGCTCGCTCGCGTGCTAAGTGACGAGAGTGAGTGAAAATTAATAGCGTGCGGCCTGACGCTCTTACCTTATCTTATATTACCGCGTGGGCCTGCTTATACCCTCTGTTTTATTTACAGAAATAGCATATACCTCTGGTTAAATTTAAATATCCTACCATCAGACAAAAATAATATTCTTTATTGATTTTTAATATTGTGCAACAATTTTAATCGCTTTAACGTAAAGTTTGTATATTTATCTTATTATATACGAGTCCTTTTCCCCATGTCTTCATTCGGAGGATCAATCGGCTCTACAAATCGTTAAACTCTGGCTTCCAGACGTCAAGATGGATCAAAGGCTGCTGACGTAAAGAGGGAAGTGGTTATTTCTTTTAACGTTTCCATCTATTGTTGGTTGTCGACTACTTTTAGGGCTGATTTACACGCTGCCAGTTGCTGGCATGCCAGCTGGAAATTGACTGGTGACAGTGCCAGCAAGTGATAGAGTTATTGTTGCGAAAAAGCGCTACTCACATTGCGCCAGTACGGTAGTGTGGTGGAAAGGGGAGCTGGCGTGCCAGCAAAAAAAATATATTTGTTCTACTAGCGCTGTCAGCTGCTAGCATGCCAGAGGCGGTGCTAGTCGCTGGCATCCAGTGACTGGCAACTTCGACTGACACCGTGTAAATCAGACTTTAGTTAAAAGCTTAGACAAAATTAATTAGTTAAAAATGGAGTTATAGCTCTGGTGTAAGTATTTTATGATGTTGTAGGGCTAGTGCATTGAGCGGAAGTTTTTAATTAGGCCATGTATAGTCGTATTTATATACTTTCACAAACTGGGGAGATTTTGTTTTTGCAACCTTGTTGCTACAGCGGCCGATTAAGACAAACCGAACGCCCGAAGATTGCTAGTCGAGCCCATAACCGTCACGTCAGTGCTACTCAAGTGCCGCCAAGTTTTGGCCATAAGAAATCTAGGCTCCCACACGGCTCCTGCCCTAGCGATTTACAATCACGATATTCAACTAGAGAGAGAGAATGAGAACCTTGGCACTGCTGATAATTAAATGCTGGCGACACAAAAGTAACAAAGTCGTGACGTATGGTGCGGCGACGTTAGCTCTGCTTGTAGAGCTTCAGGGGCGCCGCTTATTATGGAGTTTTCAACCACCTGCGCCGTTAATTACAAATTGAAAGATAACCATAAAAATTAAATGATAAATTCGTACAGTAGAAAATTATCAACCCGGTTTCGAAAGTTAAGATCACTTATTACATAATGGAAGAGAGTTCTCCACACCACAAAAGACCAGCATCAATCATAGAAACTGTGCACGGACACCAGATATGACACAATAGCACATTCCTTTCAATAACGCTAACCACTCATTATCACCGTTAATAAAAACAACCCTTTGTATGAGAAGACGCAGGCCATTAACAATTCGTTCGACCTTGCATCTATGACTTGTTCTTCAGACTCCTTGGTTACCGATCGTCGAAGTAGCCTTCTAGGCTGTGTATTTTCTTAAGGCGTGAACAGAGTTGGAGGTGTGCTTAAAAAGCGATGCAATTGGTACATAAATATCTTCATCCATAGAGCTGTCTCGAACAAACAATATAAAATAAATGACAATTGGTCACATCGATGCAGACTCTGGAGAAACACCAAGGCATAAAGGCTTAGACAGAGCCACAGAGACATATGCAGATCGTTAAGAAAGCATCCTGAGAACACAACCCTAGCTACTCCACCAATATTCAGCTGACAAACACAAGAGTAAAGACTCACTGACTTCCAGGAGTTGCATTCTGTGGTTGATTGTACTTATCAAATAAACATCTTTTCCGGTGTATATCTAGCTGCGAAGTCACATCCCTTCAATCTCAAAACTAGACAAAATCAATTAAATGAAGTTCACTGGCAAATTATTAAAATTCTATGTTTAGCTCAGGGAGTAACTGGATGTAATTAATGTCAATTATATTACAGAAAAACGGGTGGATATATAATAGTACAGGATTTCTATGGATAACTGGTTTTTTAAAGAAGGACTTTAAATAAAACATTAATTAATTATGTACAAAATTTATTTTGATTTTTACAGCTCTTTTTGTTGTTGTTCAGTCACTCTTTAACACTAGATTTATGGACATAAACCCGATAATTTGACCGATGTCATTAAAAATATATATACAGTGACCAGATTCTTAAAAATAAGAAGTTTCCGAAAATAAAAATAGTGTTAATGTATTTGCATTGTTCAAATATAGTCGTAAAAATACTGATTTGATACAAAGCAAATCAGAAATCTATCAATTTGAAGAGTACCGTAAATCTAGTGTTAACCCTTCAGGCTCGTATGCCTAAAACAGATTTTCAGTCCCAGGGACGTCATATTTTTTTTTAATGGAGATAAAGATAAAATTCATATTAATATTTGAGGTTTATCAAAAAATTGTCTATTTCGTGGCGCTCTTGTTCTTCAACATCAGTTTCACTCGATGTACAATATCTGAATATGAATCGCGATCTTTTGCTGATTCTAATAGTGGTTTTTTCGAATAAGATGCCATACATATGTATAAAAACCGAAAAAAAATAATACTTGAAATACAATAATAAACATCATTCTTTATGTGACTTGAATGTGTCAAAAACTGAAATCCTTTATGTATGCCGACAAGTTGGGGTCGTTATTTTGAAAAAAACGATAAATTGAACATTTTTTCGAATAAAATTTTTTTTTACATCTAAAGCTTGAATCCATTTTTTATAGTAATCAAGTTATTTGAATGAAAGCATTGTTCTGTTAAGTAGATAATAAAACAGGGCACTATTTTCTTCTGTCCATATGTGTGGGATTTTTGATGGGCTTGCGGTGCACGTTATATGTGCTTGAAAGATTTTTTATGCACGTGCGGTGCACGTCATACGTCCCTGTAGGTGGTTTTTGATCCGCCTGCGGTGCACGTCATACGTGCCTGAAGGGTTAATCAGCAATATCTAAATTTCACATTTGCGTGACATTACATGTTCTTCAAATGTACTATTCATATAAGAGCTTTCATAATATATTAATAACTATTCATAATGATTAATAAGATTCAGTTCTTTGGAATGATAATAAGATATCATCTTAGCAGCAGATGGTAATTTTTGGTGTATATTAACGTCTGGAAGCTTCCTCAGCATCTGAAAAAAAACAATTAAATTGAAATAAGATTATTGAATAAAAACGTAATGATAAAATTCGTTAAAAAATGTCATTCAATCTCACTCTTTCCGTCGCAGGCAACAATTTTCACTTTTCTAACGGTTGCGATTTCTTGAATATCGCGAAATTCGACATCATGCAGCATGAACGTCCATACGTTATCACAGAACCTAAAAGAAATGTGAGAAACCATTAAAATCTATCATTAATAAGAGGTAAATTTTAAAGTTTACCTATATGTGTGTAATTTTCCAGCTCTGAACGTAATCCTGTTTTTCACCCTTGTAGACAAAGCTTGATTGATGGATTTATCAAATTGTAAGAGTACTTTAATAGCCAAAGCAGGAGTTATTTGACCAAACTGAAACCAATTCATTTTGTCAAAATTTAACATAACCTCAAAATATTGATTTATAAACAAATATTGCTGAAACTGAATTATCGGCGTATTTGATCTAAATTTAGATTGTAGCAAACCATAATGTGAATAAATAAGGGTTACTTTGGTTTGTGGTAATCAATTTTTAACCATCCTAAGCTTTAGAAACATATTGTTTATATACTCACTTGAATAAGTTCGTCCAAGCTTTCTTCCAGTGTATTACCGATGGTTGTGTTTCTATAAAGTTGGTACGACATTTTCGACTACACTGCGTATAAGTTGCTTTAGTTGATTTTCTGTATCTGCGGAAAAAACGCGCCAAGCCGTCAACAACGCATTACACCAAACGTTAAATGTTGCCAAGAGTAAAAATAGTGAGTAAATAAATTATTTATATAAATCTTCCTATTCAATAAGGGGGATAAAAAATATACAATTTTTACGGTTTTCGTAATAAAATTATCAATAAGAAAAACATTAAAGCAATTTGCTGTTAAGAAAAAAAAATCATGGTTCCCCTGGAGCCCTACGAGCCGCCCGGGTCTACTTGGAGCTGAGACTTTCTCTCAAGCTTGCAATTGTCATCTTTTTGTGACTAAGTTGGATCTGAAAGGTCAGATTTCTCAATATCGTTTTGCTCACACATCTCTATAAGCTCGTCGATTGTCAGCTCCTGACTATGCGACTCCAGCAACCCGTTAACATCATTACCGTCGACTTCCAAATCTAACTGCCTGGCAAGATCGACAAATTCGTCTATCACATGTGTGACATTATTAATTTCTGGCGATTTTTCTGTCGCATTTTGGAAAAAAAATGAACAAAGCTTCTTCTAGACACCATTCAATGATTTTTTTAATTTTAACTAAAAATAGCGGGCGGCAATGCTACCAAACGAAAAATTCAAAAACCGCGTGACTTCGAGTTCGCGTAAGTCGGGGGATTGCTCTATATAGTATAGAGCAGTGGTTCTTAACCTTTTCAAAGTCACGGTGCACTTTTGATCATGGAAAAAAGTGGCGGTGCACCAGAATTAGGGCCCATACGCACTGTCGGCGAGCCGCCGGCTCAAAAACGTAGGTAACTAGACTAGGCGGCCCGAGTGACTTGAGGTCGGGTAGTACATTCGCGAAGAAATTGCAATATTAATTTTAAAGAGAAAAAAAAATATTTTAATTTCAATATAATATTGAACTTCCCCGTATGAAACGCTTTTTGTTTCCCAAATGCAATTATAAATGTATCTGTATTATGTTAATAAAATTAATTTAAATCGAGAAGCAAGAAATAATATAAAATAATTATACATATTATTTCACAATATTTTTTTTTCGTTATCAATATTCATATAAAATTATTGTAAACGATTCGGGATTCAATTTCTACGATGAGCGTTTCTGTGTCGAAGCCATTTTTTGTGAATGATGTATAAGTCGCCTCGAAAGTCGCTCCTCGTGCGAATGCACTCATCTAAACCCATGCTTTTATAGGTTGCCGCGACAGGCAAGTCGCCTGTGCATCACCCCTGCACAGGATCGCGCCTGACGCTCCAGCAACTCGGCGCCTGCGTGCGTATGCACCCATTTAAAACCATATAAAGTACAGTCGCTGGGCGGCTAGTCGCCGGCGGCTAGCCTACAGTGCGTATGGGCCCTTAGGAGGTCGAAAAAAATATGTGGACATAATTTTTATTACATATTTTAAAAACATAATAGTTACATACAAAATTACATCAAAATTTTTTACATATTTTTTTAAATTAAATTATATAAAAAAGTTTAGTATTGAAAATAAATTTAGGTAGTTAATTTTGCCCTAGAACAAATTTTTAATTACGTGTTTTATTAAAAATATTTGTATTAATATTTAAAGGTGCTCTTTGGGTGGCAAATCTAAGTGGTGCATTTTCCCCCCTTTGCTTACCCAAAATGACGTTCCTGCTTAACATAATGGAATTTATACGATCAATCAAAAATTAATTAACGTGATACCTGAGCTTGTTGGCTTTTGCAGATATCAGAAATATTACGTCGAATATTTTATGTAGTTACCCTGAATTCTTCGTTTAAATTTTTTTCTGTCTTTCTCGATTTTTAGTTTTCATATTAGTTGTTGTTGAGAACCAATCTCACACAAATATGATGTTGAAAACTGTAACAAAATGTTCAGTGCCTTCATGTAAAGAAGTGAATATTCCTCTTGGACAGTAATCCAAAAATTCTTCATAGTTATTTCGGAAAATTTAATTTTTAGAGTATGATCAGTCGACAATGAGACTTATTTGATGATTTTGTATCCGGTCATAATTTTCTATATTTAAGAATGGAAAATAATGTGCATTTTTTTCTTTCAATAAAGTTAAATGTTCTATTATTGCGGAAATAACTCCCTTGGGAATGTTTTTGTTAAGTGAAGGAAACATATCTACTTTTTTTTCTATTATTCGATTTTTCGAAAGAGTTATTTTTTTCCGAAATCGTGTCAATTTGTCAATGGATGTCATGAATTTTTCGTTTTTTCCTTGAATGCTTGTGTTAACGTTATTTAAGTAATTAAAAATATCTGCTAAATATGTCACTTTAGCATACCAATCATTATTCTGAAGACATTTTACAAAATCATCCATACCTTCATTTCGAAAAAAATTTAACAATCCATTCTTAAGTTCTATGAATCGGCATAAAACTTTACCCTTAGATAACCACCTGACTTTAGTGTGAAAAAGCAAACACTCGTACATAGCTTCCATAGAAATGCAAAGTTTTTTAAACATGAGTGTTTTTAAAGGTCTTGATTTTATGAAATTCACTATATTTACAACTTGATTTAGTATAGGTTTTAGTGTTGCTGGTAATATTTTCGAAACTAAAGATTCTCTATGTAAAAAGTAGTGCGTAGATATAATATTAGGTTTTCTTGTCTTTGCAAGGGTTACAAATCCTTTAAATGAGCCTACCATTGAAGGAGCACCATCCATACAAATTCCTACACATAACTTTTATGATATTTTAAATTGTTCTAAATATGAATAAATAAGATCAAAAACATCTTGTCCTGTCGTATGCTCGGTAAGTTCTTTGCAGCATAGATATTGATTCACTATTTTGTTTTCATTTATGAAACGAACGAATCCTAGTATTTGTGCCTTACCGCTAATGTCAGTAGATTTATCGACTTGTAAAACAAAATATCGCTTGGAAAGTTTATCGTTAACTGTTTTCTCAGTATCATCCGACATATATAATTTTTTTTTTATTGTATCGTTTGAAAGAGGAATTTTCATAACTTCCTTTTTGCTTCATCACCAAACATAATTTTTCCTATTTCACAATATGCAGGTAAAATTAGAGACTCTGCTATAGTATGTGGTTTTAATTGTACAGCAATCAATTCAGCAATCTTGTATGACGCCAGTTGTGCCTTATTGGAAATTTTAACAGTTTTTTCAAAATATTTCGCTTGCTTATTTTGCATGCTTAACAATCTTTTGAAGTAATCTTTACTTTTTGATGCAAGATCGGCGTGCTTCGTAGTGAAGTGGCGATTTAACTTGTCAGTATACATCGCGCTATTGGACAGTTTTTCTCCACATACAACACATAGTGGAATGTGATATCCTTCCTCATTGATGCTAGAAAAACTGAAACGTAAATATTCTTCAGAATACTGTCCATTATTTTTTTTGATTTTATTGGATATATTTTCTTTTGTAAGAGACGTATGATGTCTAGTAACATCTTCACTACTTCTTCCACTTGTACTCCCAGTTTCATTAATATTTTGGTCTGATTCACAATTTCGTTTGGTAATAAATTTATCCATTGTGGGGTATCACGGCTATAATAAAATATAAATTGATTGAAACATTAAAATTTTACTATTTTGCGGAATTTTTGTTTTTACCAATTTTCTCGCGGTGCACTTGCAATAAGCTCGCGGTGCACTGGTGCACCGCGGTGCACCGGTTAAGAACCACTGGTATAGAGTTTACAGCTTTGTTATTGAAATACGAGGGTGGTACAACAAGTACCCTTGTTTTATGATAGATAGCGTTGCTAAAGCAAGTTGCTGTTTCTACTGTGCTGTGCCATCTGTTAAACGACGCCAAAAACAAATTTAAAAGTGATTTATAGACTAGTTTGTATTTGCCAACCATTGCAGTAAGCAGTGCAACGCGGTTTTCACTAAAATGGAGAAAGTGCAGTATCGTTTAGTAATTCGCTTTTGGATGGGAAAACGTGTAAGGGGATAAAAGCGAAACTGGATGCTGTTTATGGCATTCTTCGACATCAACGACAACAGTTAGATATTGGTTCAACGAATTACAACGTGGTCGAACATTCGTTTTTGATAAGGATCACCCAGGACGCCCAGCAAATATGGTTACCAAAGAAATCACTGAAAAAGTCCACGTCGTGATTCTTTCTGATCGTCAAACGAAACTGCGCTATGTAGCAGAGGCCATAGGTGTTTCGACGGGAACAGTAGTTGATATTTTACATGATAAGTTAGCGATGAAAAAGTTGTCGGCCTGATGCGTGCTGTGATTGCTTGAAGGGGGCAACAAACGGATGCGACTTTCAACTTTGCAGCTGTGATCTGAAGGATTTTTTGCTTCGATGAGACCTTTATTCACCATCATACACCGGAAACTAAGCAACAAGCAAAACAATAGTTTGATTGAATCTGCTCCAAAGAAGGCTAGAACGATCCCATCAGAAATAATAAGATCCATAATCTTAATAACATTTTATAATAATCAAAATATATATGTAACATTGTATTAAATATGTTTAGATATTGAAAATTCCTCTTTTAAAATTAACCTTTAAATTATTTGGCACATTATTGTTATTGCAATTTAGATGGAATGAAACTAGTCTCTCGTGAAGAATTCTTTTAAAGCAGTTAATAATGTAATTCATTGATAAGTTTCCTTACAATAAATCCCGCAATATATTATCCAAACATATATAATTTTTTTTATGAAACATTTATTTTTAAAATATAAATAACTTTACAGATATATCATTTATATACAATGCATGTTATTGGTTTATAACTATTTTCATGTTTACAATTTGTTATTAGCTACAATTTTATATAAAAATAACGTTGGTGGTTCTAATTTAAGGAAAAAATCTAAAATAATTTATGTGTTCAGTATTTTCTGCAATTCATTATTATTTAAAACGTTCGTAAAATTATCAATTTTGTCAAGACTGTTGATTCAATTTATGATTTTGTTATTAAATAATTTTTCGAAATACTCTAAGCATAAAAAATATTATTAGCTGGGTTCTCAATTTTTCCGATAAATAACCTTTACCCATAAGATTTGAAATCAATATTGATTGGAAACCTTCAGCGATACTAACATGTATGTATGTGGTGAAAACTCGCTGTTAAGCAACATATTTTTGCGATAGTTTGTTGTAAAGCTATGATGAAATTTAACTTAACAATTTTGTTTGTTTATCGATTTTATACCTATTTTATTTTTTATGACAAAATGCTAATTGAAATACGTTATTTTACTTAGTAAAGTTTGTGTAAAGCACAAAACTGTTATTTTGTTACGAACTTTATTGTTTATTAAATAGCAAACTATAAACATTTTAAGTTTCTAATTGGATACATCTATATCTTTTGGTGTTTGCAACATATATCAGTGATTATTAGTTGAATGTTGAAGGAGGAACATTACATATTTTAACATCCATTGATTATGGTCAAACTACAATTGAATTACACTAGTGACGTTGTCACTCTTAATTATTCTTGCATGGGTTCAATCAATAACGAATGACATTACTAATTTATAATTTCTATGCTGATTTCTTGACAATAAACAATCTATGGACCCTTTTTTTTTAATAGTTTATTGCGAGCTATAAAAATATGTTACAGGATTATGGTTTATATCCATTTTCAAGTGTGTATTTATTTATAAATTAAAAATTTAAATCACACCAAACACGTGTGTAAGATTTGACATCTAGAAATGTTCATGAACCATTTCGTTTTGTTATAGTTTGGTGATCCCGCAATATTTTAAATGCCACATACACGCGTTGTATATTTAAAATATTGTTCACAATATAATGAACTTTGATGTAACGTATACATTAAACGAAAATAGGATCACACTTCACCTCCGTGCTTTTTTCCGTCATCAGTTTGACGCACATTACATATCGGAAAAATCCACATCTTGCGAGGCGAAGGCTTACAGGTCAACCACTGTATTATTTTGTATTGTTATATTTTCAGTGACGAAGGCCAAGATCTGAAAAAGACACAATGTTAAAAAGTCGCGAATAGCATAAAGGAATAGAAAATGTATTGAATAACAAGCAAAAATTCGTAACAAATTGTGCAAACCTCTAAAAATACTAAATTTATTAGACAGATTAACATTGTGTTTTAAAAAGTAATCTAAAATGTTAATATAATATTGGCTAATGGGTTTTGGTGGATTTCTTTGTGCTACTGTATGCAATGGTTATCTAATTTCTTAATTGCCCACCCAAATCCTCAAATCTTATGGCTCCAGACGTTTGTTTATGGGTTTTTTAAAGTCCCATACTTATTTCAACAATTCTCATAAACTTAAGGATTCAAAAAATGAACACTATAGAATATAATTGTGCAACACATAATGAACGTTTTCAGGTCATTATGAATTACTTTTGCTGATGTATGCATAAATGTATCCTATGCAGCAGTGCCTACTCAGGTAATGTCATGTTTAAAAGTTAGATACACCCATACCTCGCTTTACGGCCTAGATACGTTCCACGAAACTTGGCGGGAAAGCGAAAAGCCATATAAGGAATCAATTATTCTAATACAAATTCAATGGTATCGGTTCCAAATTTGTTCATGTTACATAAAATATGTGTATGTATACATACATATTTTTTTTTAAATGGCTTTAATCTGAAGACGATGAAGAAATGGTAACCTGCAGATCACTGTCATCATTTTTCGCTAGTAAGGATGGGCCTGGCTTAAAAAAGTGTCCAATGTTGTTTGTCTTGCCTTCTTGTCTATTTCGTTCTTCAGTGATTTATAACAGCTAATGGCCGAGTTAATTCCTCGAGAAACTTAAGCGCTATATTCGACGTCAGGATCGTTTTCAAGGAGGATGTTTATTCCTTGTTCGAAATAGAAAAATGCTTTCGACAATTTTTTTGATGTTAGCTGTTTGGATACAACAGGCTCTGTCTCTTCATCAAATGCCGGTTCTGCTTGCAACTGAATGAGTTCCTCATATAAAAGGGGTTCTCTATCAAGTAGATCAAGCACATCACGTTCATTCAAACTTTCAAAGCCGAGATCATGTGCTAGATCCAAAATGTTTTGCCTAATTTCAGGAAGGCAATTAACTTCTGCATCAGTACTTTTTACACAATCTGGCCATATTTTTTTCCAAACATGGTTCATTGTTGTTAATTTTAATTACTTCCATGATTCACTGATGCTGTCAACAGCATCCTTGATGTTATAGTTTTTCCAAAATGTTTTAATTGAAGATTTACCATCGGTTTCCCTTATAAGTTGTCGGAAAGTTCAGCGTAGGTAATATGCCTTAAAAGTGAATATTGCACCCTGATCCATTGGTTGGATCAGAGCTGTTGTATTTTTCGGAAGGTACTCAATCATGACATCTTCAGATAGTTCGGATAAATTAATAGGATGCCCTGGTGCATTATCCAAAATTAGCAAAGCCTTGTTGCTTAAGTTATTGTCTCGCAAATATTTTTTCACTTCTGTACAAGTGTTTTTTGAACCAATCCTCAAATGTAGCTTTAGTCATCCAAGCTTTCTTGTTGGATCTCCATATGACGGGTAATTGATTTTTATTTAGTCCTTTAAGAGGCCTTGGATTTTCGGACAATTATATTAAAAGTGGTTTTAGCTAAAAATCACCGCGGCATTTGCACCAAGTAGCAAAGTTGATCGTTCTTTAGACACCTTATAACCAGACGCAGATTTTTCGGTTTTTGAAATATACGTGCGATCAGGCATTCGCTTCCAATAAAGCCCTGTTTTGTCTACGTTAAACACTTGTTCAGGTTTATAACCTCCTCTTTCAATAATTCCCTTTAAAATGTTGGGATATTCCTTAGATGCGGCTTCATCGGCGCTAGCTGCTTCACTTTTCATTTTAAAAATATGCAAATTAAATCTATTTATAAATTTTTTTAAAAATTGACATCGAAAAGAAGTTTTTTTTGCCGTTATAGCGAAACATTTTAGGCCGTAAATCGAAAATGTGCTGTGCCATATAGCGAGGTATGGGTGTATATGTATATGTATTTAATAAATGCACATATCACTTATGTTTTACTTGACAAAATTAAATCCTATGTTTTCCTTAGACAAGGAGTTCGAAAAGATTGCAAAATTATCCAATAAGCTGATAAACAACCCGCTAACTTAAATAGGTGCAGTGTGTATAACGTGTGTATAACTGTACTTAATTAATTAATTTAACTTTTAAATTGTAAATATTCCTTATTTGAAGAAGTAAAGTAATTTTATTAACACTAGTAGTTCTTATTTGTTAAATTGGCAAATGGTAATCCACAGAACGGGTAGAATCTAGCTTTTTTGACCTGTGATTTTTAATGACAGGTTCTATAGTATCTATCCGGGAAAACCAAAGCTTATTGTGCTGCCATGTATGAAATGAATATTTGTACAACATAAAAAAATATTGCTTTATATTTTCCCTCGAATAGAGATCAGTGTATTTATGAAAACACACTGAGACGGAAAATTACAAGGTAACTTTTTTCGGCGTGCCTGTCATAAATCAAGAGTTTCCAACCAGACGATCACCAAGAAAAATTTGGTCGATTCCAATTACAATTGTGAAAATAAATTTGCAGCCATGGATGAAAAAATATTCCGGTCGTAGAACAAATTTGGTTTTGCTAGATTCGTTCTTATTTGTTATTGAAACAGTTAAATGGGCAAAGTAAAGGACCCTTTTTTATGATCCCGTTGTTTATTTTTTGACAACGGTTCTTAGGTAATTTTGCTAGTTTTTGAAAACATGTCAATGAATTTCTTGGAAGTTTTAAACATCGGCTTTATTACATTACACTTTGACATTGCTAAAGACACAGTATGTGTTTCAGTGATAAACTACAGTAGATAGGGAACGTGTACTCGGGGACTAGAAAATACAAAATGGGATACATATGTTTTTTCTTACGGATATGTACAAAATGACCAAAAGTAAAGTTTAAAGAAAAAAATAAAATAAAATCACTAACTTGTACAATTTTTTGCAATAGATAGGTAAGAATGCATATACTAGTGGTATTGAGTGTGGGGATTAAACGTTTTTAGGTGATCAGAATTTGAAAATATCAAAGCAGGACAACAAAAAAAGCGCAATGCAGAAATTCTTGTTTGAGGACAATCCACTTAAAGGGAGAATGTCTGGCTACCTTAGTAAAATAAAATTCAAACGATTTTTTAAAAATTATTAGCTATTTTTTTACTTTGAATTCTTAAAAAAGTGTACTGGTTACATATTACGACATGGTAGGTCGGTTGACCAAAAAGCAGTACTATACCGGTAAATCCAGGTCATCTTAGTTTATTACCAATTGTTCTTTTTAAGATTATATAAATGGAGCGCTTACTCATTATCTTTGCGCACAATCATCACTGTTTTATCACAACAAAGTTGCAAATGAGTCTTTGTGATGAGGAAGAATGTATAAACAACCGCGCTAGCTCAAAGACGACATCCTTGAACTGCCGGCCATCTGTCAAATACAATCGGCGGCGGCCATAACTCATACTTTTCTGGACAGGTCGATGAACGGAAAATAATTTAATAATTATATTTATATATACTATACTGGTAAATATATATATTAATATATTGTAATTAAATATTAAGAACCTCTCACTGTTCTATATTAACAAAACGGGCTTCAAAAACATCTGTTTGAATTTTCCTTGAAAGCAAATACGAAATTTAATTTTGCCTTGCAATATTAATTTGATTGCAAATACAAAAAATAACACTAAATAACACACGACGACACTGATAAACAGTTAATTACGATTTTTGACCTAATTTTTGGGGAATAAACACGCGCACGGCGATAAAAAACCAAGTTCTAAATTTTAAAGTGTATTTATGTTAGAAATCGATGCTAGCTGCTTTTGTAGCTGATAGAACATTTTTTCATCGTATATAATTTGCAAATATGTGTTGGATTAAAAAAATATTTAATTTTTAAATGAAATATCATTTTTTATTTGCGATTATAAGATTTCATTAATAATATTTTTGTATTACATTAAAAAGTTTATTAAATACTTCAATAACTGGTCCCAATAATTAATTCATATTTATAATCTAGAAAGGTAAAATGATCTAAAAAACAATTTTTAATTAGGCGGCATTCATAAATTATGTCACAGGTTATTCTGTAAAATTTTAACCTACCTCGCTCACTATATCATACGACCTATTTTCATAGACTGTCACAGCTCGACTGATTTCCACCTCCTGAACCTGGAACATATTTTATTAAAGCTGCTTTAGCAGATAATTTTTAAGGGCACACATATTATATTAAACAATAAACAAACGACCTACTAATTAATAGGAAAAAAATAAAAAAAACGATTGTTCTCCTTGCAATAAAACATAAAAACTGCATTTTTACTGATAGGTTTCGTTTATATATAAAATGCACGATTTTACGGCCAATATTTGAATTTTGCTTATTAGACTATTTAATAAATACTGTGATTTCCTGTAACATTTTGATTTCCTAAGGTCTTACCATGATATTGTTAGATATAAATAGAGTTTTGTATACATTATTTAAAATATCACTAAATTTTAGGATAGACTTAAAAAATGCAAAATTGTTCTCATTACGTGTATAATTATTTCCTAAAGTTTTAAAATTAGCGTAATTCAAAGTGGGGGTTGAATTTAGAGTTCCGTTAGTATCAGACCAATATCACTAATTTTAGAAGCATGTCACCCGTGGTGGCTAAAAGTTTGCTTACCTCTTATTTAAAAGAATGATGTAGACCTAGATTTCAGTAAATACAAATAAATAAATTTTATGAAAAAACATTTTTAAGTATTTTTCAAAGATTAATTAAAGCTTATTCTCTATATATTCTTTATCTTAACCACAAGTAAATCTCTTGGTTTTGTACTCTTTTTGCCAAAAAATATTTAATAAAAAATCGTCTTGATTTTTTAAAAATAGCAACACTGAGGTCCAAATGTCATATTTCGTGGTTACTTGAAGAGGCTGACATTTCAAAAGTTTTATCAATCTATAATATCAACATGGCTGTAGAAAATTTTAAATATATCGCTGCGCAGTTACTTAGTGCGATATTCTCAAGGTATTTATCAGTTTACTAGTAACTTTTGAATTGTTTTTTTCGTAGAAAATAATTGCTGATTATAACGATCCTAGTTGAGCCTTAATACATTTTACGATTTTAATATTCGTGTCTACCTTGCAAATTCGTTTTATTAAAAGATAATATATCAAGCACGTTCAATAAATGATTATAATTAAGACATATACTAGTGTATAATTATAACTAGCATTTTGTAGACATTGTGCAAAGGTTACGTTTATTTTTATAATAAATTCTGGGAGGCGTTTGCTGATTAATCATATACAGCTTGTATAAATGGTTAATATATCCATTACTTATTTTTTGCCCATATTACAATTCTAAAGTTTAGCAAATTTGTCTTATATTAGAAATTTTGCTTAAAAAATATATAGTAATATAAATTACTATACAAACTTAACAATGTTTCCCATAAAAAAATATTTTTAACATTTATTCATCATTAATATGGTGAAAATAAAAGAAATACTATTCTAAATCCTATTATAATTTTTAAATAGTTGGTAAAGTTCGCTGATATCATTTTTGTACATAATAATTTTATGTTAGAACTAAGGTAACCTTATTTTTATTTTCATTTTTAACGTGTTAACAAAAAAATTGGGGTCAAAAACTAATTCGATATATATAATTTTTACTTTAGTCAAACGATAGTCATTCGAATATTATGATTTAACCCCATCAGAATAACCAAATAAACAATTGACAACTGAAATGAATCTTCTCAGTCAAATCCTAGTTAAGATACTCAAAATATTTACATTGTGCAGCATGATGCAGATTGTTTTTTTAAGATATTAATATTCAGCCTATGAGTTTTAAAATAATATTTTTGTGAAATTCTAAAAATTTCGCACTTCCTGTTTCTTTTAAAGAAAGAAGTGTAAATTTAAATAATTAAGAATTCTGATTTCGGTGTGAAAAATATGTCTCTTGCTTTTACGAGTAATTTGTCAACTTCTTAATTACAACTTTATTTTATACATATACTATATTCTCAATGAGCTGAAATAACTTATTATCAGATAATTTTTAAACCTAATATGTATGACCAAGTTCGATTCGAATTAATCGTCTCAATAATTATCCGTGAGATGAGGAAAATCTAAATAAATCTAATATGTGATGATCGATCAGAATTATAATTATATAATAATCACTAGCTCTGATCTTCCAGATACGATACAAATTGAAAAAAACGAAGGTTGATATGGGATTCGAGTCTTTCGGGTAGTAGTCACTGACTATACCACTGGTCTAATTTTAACTGTAAAGCACGATTTTATCTCTTACGGAGACAAAATAAACTAAAATATTTTTTTTTAGATTTTTGGATAACTTAAAAAATATCAACGTAAACGTTAGATATACTATTTAAAATACCCTTAACATTTAGGCCAGCCTCGACTGCAACTTAAATATTCCCATTTCTGAGTATAAAAACATAAAAAATACACGTTATTTTTATTGAAATGAAATTAAAAAGCATAGGTGCAAAATTTATTGTGAAAAGTTTATAATTTTTATATTATACTGTTATTAAAAACACTGTCCTAAAGTGCTCGCCAATTATAAAGTACCTGCGCTGAAGAAGACATTCAGTGGTCTGACAAAGATTGAAAGAAACCATGGCGTCAGGTTAAATAAATAAGAACTGCGCTGTTCCCTTTGCTTTACCTTCGTGGCTTAAAACTGTTCCAATCCTTGATGACTGGCGAATGGAGTGAGTTTCTCTGAAGCTCTCAGGTACGCGTCATAAGCCAACGAGTACTTTTTCGAATGACTTTTGCACCTATTAGTTTTTCTTAACAAAATAACGATGGGTTCCTTATTTATGATCATGAGTCTTCTAATGACTTAAAATATTACAAATTGCGACACATGTAATCTATAATACCAATAAAAAAAATCTTTAACAAAAATTAAAATAAATTCTGTAAGCGAAACCTAACAGATTTATAAATAAAAATAATGTATAGATTTGTATAACTATAAAATAATTTTACTTCTGCAGCATGTCTTGTGTTTTTATAAGATTGAAATTGTACAAAATCTCTTAGTAAGTCACAGAAACAGATGGGTTCATCATCACTGTCGTCGTTTTCGCATGTTTGTCTTTTTGATTTAACGACTTCAAAAAATTCATCCACGCAGTCTTAATTTTTATAGTAACATTACAATATGTATTTATTGTCCCAATTAAATGGAATTGTGTTCTAAATAAATTACTGTTAGTTCCTTTATTTGATTTCTGTTTCTTGAGATTTGGTCCAAATAAGTGGCTGCCCTAATTAATCGGTGACTCCATTAATTAGGTGGAATCGTCTGTATTATGAATTCCATAAAATTTGCCTTAATGTTAAAAAAAAATAATAATCTGTGCGGGAAATGTTAATTTATATAATAAAATATAGTAATATGTGAATTTAGATTTCTAAATGGCGTAGTTCTTGTATCGACCAATTCGTTAACTATTTATTTATTTGTCCTAAATCGTTAAATATTTATTTATTTGTCGTTCTAGTACTTAATAAAATTTTGAGCAACTACAAAACTTTTAACGGTTGTTGGTAAATTAGTTTTTGCAATGACTCAATTTTTCTTCGTTTACAATAAATGGAGGTCTTTATTGGGGTTAAATTTTCAGGTAAATGTCACACGTATACATTTTTTGATCTGACTAGTAAGTAGTATTCTCTCCAAAATCCATATTGATAAATTTGTGTTTTCTGTTGCGTTGTTTCAAATCGAACTCGTACAAAAACGATTAATAAATATTTTGTTGACACAAAAAATAAGCAACAACATTTACTACAAATCAGAAAAAAAACAACCTTGTAAGTTATAAATATCAATCTTGTTTTATTCGAATTATTAAATTGGCAACTTCATACAGAATATCATAACAATACGCGACCCAATAGGTCGCGAAAATGCTCGTACATGAACCGCCGATACAATCAATATATTATTTGCGAAGCGGATATTCAACATGTATTTGGATCATCTGCTTCATTGTGATTCTGCGTCTTTTCTTCTGATTCCGGGACCTTTGGCCACCTTTGTCCCCGTGTAACTTTTAGTTTTGTTAAAATACAATCATATTAACAAAACCGAATAAGTCGTAGTTTTGTGTTTTTGACATTATGTAAATGTTTATTATATCTTAAGGAACGGAAATGAGAACGAGGTTATTTAGATGAAGTAAGCTGCGATTGTTAAACGGGAGGTTTATAGCTCTATTAGAGTTATTGTTAATATTATTTGCAACTAAATGTTATAATAAACATTTTCTTCGAATGCTAGAGATGTATTGCTAAAGTATAAGATAAAACCATGTGATTAAACTAGTAAATGCAGAAATGACACAATGGGTTTTATTATGAAGACACTGGATTAGTTTTAATGTATGAAATACTTAAATTCTGCCCTTCGTATAAATACATATATTGTTAAAAAGTGAATAGTAAATTACGCGTATTGATTACAAAAGAATTGACTATTCATATTGGAAACATTGCTGTCTATCGCTGTAAGTTCAATGAAATATTTTCCTTTTCGTGGAACTTTAATCAGAAACCTAATGACAAATGCTTTTGTCTTCTTTTGAGGATTTGGCGAAAATCTGACTGCACTGCTAAAGCCTTACTTCTCCACCGTTTCCTGCATTTTACAGATATCCCAAATTTCATTCGAAGTGAGGAATTTTCAGCCTCTTTCTCCTATGTAGCCTAGTGTTGTTGCTCGCGATGCAGATCTATTAGTTCTTCGGGGGTCAGGTCTTGGCCATGTTTGTCCACCAACTTTGGAATATCGTCATCATTCACCTCTCGTTATTCACCAAGGAAACAATTAGTAACTCCCGTTCATGAAAAAACCCGACAAAGCAATTGGGCCACTCTTTTCTCAAAGCAGAATTGCGGGTTCTCTTGGTAATCCGACTCCTTGCTTTATCGATGAGGCAGCTCACGTGATAATGATTTTCCCAAAAGTCTCTGAGGGTAGGATTTGTTCCTCTTGTTACGTCAAAGTATTTTGAAGTTGGATCCGACCTACTGATCAGTTGGCTGGAATAATGGAGTGGTGTTGGAAGAAAGGAACTTGGTCTTAATGAACTCGATTTTCTATAGTAAGTGGTCTTCAAGGTCTGGAGGATGAGCAGATGTATTATCCATAATCAACAAGACTGAGAGGCAAATTCTTTTCCAAAAGGTAGTTGCTGGGGAGAAAGTGGCTCAATACGTACTGCTCGAATTGCAAGATATCGCTCGTTCAGCAATGCAAAATTAATTTAAAAAATTTGCTCGTATTTCGAAATACTCGTAAACCAAGCTTCTTGCATTTCGCAGTTCCACTGTATTTGCATTTATATATTCTCCCCCCCCCCCCCCTTTAATCATGTAGTTCCGTCAGTGTTATAACGGTACAGGTTGATATCTTGTTTGTTTTCTGTTCAGTTTTGCCAGGGTAAGACAATACATGACACATTATATGTTTACATCTTATTTTTATACATTTACATATATCAAACGAAGACCACAATTTAAATATTTTACGATTATTTTCATTTTGTATCATGAATATGATAAATATTGATTCTTGACTTCACATACAACATCAATATGTTTATAATATTATTCTTATAATAATGCCTCTAGCACATTTTGTAGTAATTAAAATTATATTCGCCAGATTTTTTAATAATTAAGAACGATTTGTATCGTATTTTTTATTTACATTTTTTTCCTTTACTAAAATATGAATGTATATAGTACATTTTGTTTTAGCTCTTCATTCTTGTCGTTTTTTAAATTGCTGTGTTTATGTTTTTTATTATTATTTTTTACCATTATTATAAATCTTGTACTTTGATATATGCAAAAATAAATAGTGCCAAACAGTGGTATGATATGCAAACGAAGATCACATGCGAAAATGAGTTTCATGTACTCGATTCTTTGTTGATTCATAAACATGTGTTAATTATTTTGTAGTAATAAAAAATTACAAAATGTATACAATAACGTTTGCATTTAACCTTTAACAAATTGTTAATAATTTTTATTACAGTGGTTAGCTATAAAAGTATTGATTATTTCATAAAATGAAAGGTTTCTTTCATATTACGTCTTGAAATTCATTAATTAAGTAATACTTATTTATGCTTTAATAAATTACAGTTTTATAATTGATTATAACTTAGAAGAGACTTTACGCCACACTATTGAGTGCATGTTTGATGTAATCGGATCATCTTTCTTATCCCTAGATATTTAAAAAGTAATCGTATCTTTTTCATGCAATGCAATTTTAGAAAAATATATGCCAGTTGATAGTTATGATTATAATATTTTATTAATTTCATGTAAATTATTAATTATAAATATAGTAAGATACCTTTTTAGTTTGGTTCTAATGCTATCTGTGTGTCGATTGACCCGTCATATTTTACATACGGAGCTTTTGAAATTTAGATTTCTTCTTAGCAGGGCTGTCCATTAAAAACATTAAAAAATCTGTATTATTTTTTATTTTAATAAGATTATGGTTTTTATCGCATTTGTACTGATGAACATTTTGTTTAGCACGAGATACTACCGACCGCAAATTGGTCATCTGGTCAATCGTCATCGCGCACTGACCACCTATGCACATTTTTTAAATTTATTGTTAATAATACACTAGGTAATGAATCGAAAATCTTAATTTTTGATATAATTTATATATGTTACCGAAGTGTCTTTTTTAAAATATACTTCTTATTACTTGGTATTCATCGCATCTAGATAATTTAACTCATTTCATTTTATATTATTTAAGTCTATATGCTTGCGATTCTATTGTATTATTGTTTATATATAATTTTAATTAATTTCAACACCCATTTTATCGCATTGTAGGAAAGAATTGATTTTACTTAGAGCTTGTGAAATTTCATTCCAAAATATGTTCTAAAAAATGTGTTTTTTTTTCATGTCATTGCTTACAGCTTGCAACAAAGTTTTTGTAAAATATTCTGTAATTGTTAGCCACAGTAGCTGCTGACTAAAGTTTAAGATCAATGACTGATGATTTTAATGTTGAAGCAGCAAAGAAATTATACAAATTTAAATTATTTCGTAGCTTCCAAACAATTTTTCAGTGCTCTAGGGCTGCAGCCACATAAGCCCGATAGTCCATTGGTTATACGCCATTTGACTCAAGAGATGTAAAATATTTGTTTGGTTTTTGTATCATATATATATCTGAATGTTTTCTAGTATGTTTTGAACTACATAACTTTGTGACCAGATAACGTTTTCTGGTTGAAACATTTTTTGAGCGACTGCTCTCTTGCACATTAAATAGCTAACTGGCTTCTCCTTGTCTCATATATTATTACTGCAAAATGTCCAATATATATTCAATTCCTTGATTGCTCAATAAAGGAACGATGAGTAAGAAGGCGAGTGAGACCAGGAAATACTAAACAACCCTGTCTGACTTAATTTTTTTCGGCTAAATGTAATCAATATAAAAACTGCTATCTAGTCTGTTCATTACACCTGACATATGTGGTTTTGTATTTAAGACCTTGGCATTGGCGTTCGGGCCGGAGTGTCTTAAAATCAATCTTTGGCAAGGTTGAGGACTGAGACCTGGAGTGAGGTTATAATTTAACCATCTTGACGGCCTTTTCCGAATGTTTCAAACGATCATGTCTTCAGTCGCCATCTCAATTTTAACTGGTACGCAACGTCTCGCGAAACTTTTGACGAGTGTAATTATTAATTTTATTATCATTTTATATCACCTCTGTCCAAAGCTTTTATTATTAATAACAATTAACCATTTACGACGTTTACTGTAATTTGAATATACAATTTACTGACAATGCTTTTACCAATGTAATTTTTATATGTCATGGCATATATAAATAATTTAATTGTCGAAGGTTTCTATACTTATAGTAAGATATAAATTGTTTCGCAAGCCACTTAAAGTCTACATCTAATCCAGGGGTCCCCAAAAAATACATAGCGAATTTAAATTTTAAAATGTATGGCGAGCCAGATAAAAATATTATTATTGGAATCATATATGTATGTATGTACATTTATGTAAAGTTTACATTAATACAAACTGATAAGTATTTTGCCAATGATCTTTATTATACAGAAATTTGTGTTTACGGTTTTTAAATCTTTGAATTAATTTTACTGTAGCTTAAGAAACCCCGATCTACAGACTCAAATGTAAACAAAAATGGATAAAGGTGCAACATTCTTGATATCATATTAAAAGCTACGCTAAGAAATTACATTTTGCTTCGATCTTTTAGTTGTGAAGGTGAATTATTTTCGTGCATGTTCTCAATATGGCAAAATAGAATTAGTAGAAGCTCAAAAATAAGTGCAGTCTGACACTGTGATATAAATCAACTGATCAGTGACTGGTGTTTATTCTCGAGAATTTCTAAAGAATAATCCCAAATCAAGAATTTCTCTAGAATTTTTATTGAGCATGTTTTTGTTAAATATTAAATTTGTAAGAATATTTTTAAATGTTTTACAACCGCTGTATTTTTTATACTGCTGCATAGAAACGTGTTGGTCTGTACCATGTGCTTGAAAATACGCAACAAACCGCTCCGCGTGAGAATCTACAGATTGTAAAATTATAAAGAGGCTTTGCAACACAAGATTTGCCTGTTGGAAAACTTATTTCTCGTTTTTTCAGTAATCTAAAAAGGTTTATTTATCTTTATTTTGTTAAAAATATGAAAAATGTACAGTAGCTGTTATTGACAATTTTCCTCATGATTCGGGTATAAATTCATTCGTAACTGTTCTGTAAAGTTCTGTAAACAATTGATGATTCTAGTCCAGTATAATATAAAGATATACACTGTATTATTATAATTCTCGAGAAATCTTGAGAAAATCGAGAAGTGAAAATGAGAATTCTTATATCTCGAGAAATAAAATACATCGCGAAATCGTAATGCATACTCGTTACTGAAAGAGTAATTCGCAGATTTCGTCTGAAGGGATGATGCATTCTTAAAATAACTAGCGTTTAGAAATATATATTAAATAAACACGATTCTATTTATTTTTATTAAAACAGACAATGCAGTCATTTTAATTGTAACTTATTAGCATTAATATTTTATGTTGATTTAACACACATTTTTTCATTTATGAAAGTAGTGGTTTTGGACACTGATTAGATTGTGATAGTAGATTACTTCTCTGTTGATTTTTATAACACATTAATATATAAACAACTATGAAAGTAGTCGTAAAAGAAAACAGTCAAGCTTATCCTTTTTTAATAAACGAATTTTTAAATAGAAAAATGTTAAAAAACATAATAATAATTTGGCATAAACCTTTCTTTCGTATATAAAATGTAATATACAATAAACAAATTGACTCTAGATTCTTCTGCGAAAAGTGAATAAATGTGCGCAAACTTATTTTATTTATATTGATATTTTAGGCAAGAGAAGCTTGGCAAATTTATTGATTAATGGCATATTTAAGCTTTTTGATAAGGGTCGATATTGAGGCAATCATGGGAACACATTAAAAACGGCAATGAATAAAGATTTTATTTCTTAGAACTTTAAAATCCTGAGAATTGACACTTTTGGATTTTTTTTTATAAAAATATAATAATCTTTTATTATATAATTTCTGGTACACATATTCCTTAATTATGTTCATGTATACGTGTGCATTCATAAAAAAATGATGTGTACATATCGTATATATATACTATTATTGTATTTGAGTGGCAAAAATATTTTAAAAATAAATGCAAAGTGGTCTTTTGCATTCGTTATATCTTTCTCATTATGATTTAAGCTGTAAATAATTAATTACACTTTTTTACTTTTCTTATCAAATTTTATTTGATGAAGAAGCGTCTACGATTTTTCTTATCACACTTTATTAGATAAGAAAAGATGCAGCAACAATTTTTTGCCTACATAAATCAATTATATTTTAGAGTCCTCAGTATGATTAGGATCATTCAAATTATAAATTTAATTACACGAGAACTTCTTAAACATTCTTTAGAATTACAATATACATTTGTTTTTATATTATTTGTAAACATAAATATAAAGTTTTAAATTTATGTTAATTTCAATTTCTGATAAATTAACGGTTTATCATTGATTTTTTTTGTTCACCCTGTGTATATTATATTAAAATAATACATAAAAAACACGTATACAATTATTTGATTTAATAATGTAAAGATATATTCAATGGAAGTGATTCACAATCCCTAATTGCATCACACAATATGTCAATCATCACACATTGGCGTTGATGGTGGGGGTAACCGTATGGAAGGTGATGGTGGGGGTGATGAATATATAGCGCGGTTAATAACGGTAAAAAAGTTAGTGGTTGCTCTCATCTGGAGGAAAGGCGACGACCTCTAAAGCTCTCGAAGAAAAGCCACACAGTTGCATTTCTCAGTCAAAGCTTAAAATCGCACTCAATTTTTGATTAAAGGTATACATTTTTATTATACTATACTCCCATACTTTGTTTATTAAATGATAATTTTTAATTGAATATGATACTTTAATACACCTACCCCTCTTTTTCATATTATAATCATTGGTTTTTATTAAGACGTTTTTGCTAGAATATCTTCAACTGATCAGTCGCTGTTTTGGAACTAAAAAAATTGCTCCCCATAAAAGTCCAAGACGAATTTATTCCATTCTTCTCTTAATTCTGACGCTAAAGAAGCGACAGTGCAAGCTTTGAATGAGCCTATTGTGCTAACGAATATCTATTTCGCGTTATATTACAAGTCTTCAAATAGAACAAACAAGCTAAAAGCTTATTATTTTTTATTAATTTTAATGGTACTCGAACATTCTTTCCCACGCCTATATTTAAAATCTCTCAACTGTTGCCCTCCAGTAGTTTATGTTTTTTTAAAGTACATACACGTAGAAAATCTATGGTGACTTTGACATGGCAGTACTGATTTTTTATTGACTGTATCTAGCTATCGATTCGATTTATCTACAGCCTCCGTTGTTTTTCAGCATTTGAGGTTTCAAACTAGCTAAAAAGACTTCAACAAAACTATCTTGATTCTTCCAGAATTTCTTTTACGCGTTCAGTACTTTCTGGCTTAAGTACATCCCAGGACAGACATGGATATGACAAATGTGTACAAGCCTCGCGTTAAACGCTTAATCAATTTTTATTCGATCGTCCGACGTGATTTTTTAGTAAGAAGTATTCAGGAAATATATATTATACATAAAATAATGTTGAAGAAAAAAAGTTCATCATTTTTTTAAATGGCAAAGTGAATCATTGATCATATTGTTCATTCATATGTATGTAACGAAAATATAATAAACATACTTTTATAATACATCGCTTATATGTTGATTTTTTAAAGAATATTTAATACCTTAATATAATTTTTGCGTTATATGAGTTACATATTATTATCACACCGTTTGCGGTTTATTATGCATACAAAGTAATTTTTATTATATTAATTTAACATCGTCATAAATGCACATACTCACGCATTGTCGCTCTAGAGTCATCTTAGAATAATAATGCATTGCCCTTTAACATTATTGTTGAAAACTATCTAAAAGGGGCGTCTCACGATAACTAAGATCTTTATGCTTAAAGTTAATAATTTACCACAATTCTGTACAAAATCGTACTATTATTAATCTTAATTATTTAAAAGAAGAGAAATACCAGATAAATAAGCATTTTCTGGAAAATATACTATTGAGATTTTACTGAGAACACTTTATTTGTGTGTTTTTTTTTATCTAAAAAGTAACACGTTTAATTATTTTCTTATATAACTGTATTCATATATGTTTTATAAATATTAAATAAATATAAATTGTGATTATTTTTAATTTTTATAAAATATTTTCTGTAAGCGCGGATCATTCTGATCGATACGTTATATATTTAGCTTCATCTTATGTATCAAATAATAATATAATTACAGTGATAACATACGATGCGAAACGAATTTAAAAATTAAACTTTTATCGTAGCTTTTACTTCATAAAATCGATTCGTTGACATTAGTACGTAAAATGTATCGGTTTTACTAGTTTATTTACATTTTGGTCGAAATATCCACTAGTTTATTATTTTAAGTATGTTCTCGATGCTCGAAAATATAAAACTAAGTAAAAATCATGATAACTGTATATTTCTAATAAATAATATGTTAAACTATTGTATATTGGTACCATGTTATTGCCATACATATTAGATTTGCTAGTGTTTTTTTTATGTCGAATATCTTTTTATTTAGAAATAAATAAAATCTAGTTTTATTTAATGAATCTATGGAGGAATAATGTAAGACATATTAAATAATGTACGCTCTTCATAAAAATATCGTCAAGAAATTGTTTATTAGCTTTTACTTAGCATTGATACTACAAAATGATTCACGTATATATTTGGCATTTTTTACCATTTCAATGATCATCCTCGTTATTTTTGTTATGAACTATAAAAATAGAACTCAATTTTAAATGTCTAGATATCCTGCAAATTATCCTGAAATTGAATTTTTATGTCAGTTGACACGATTTTGTTTTTGTTCTTTCATGAATGTACTACTGTTTACAACATTATTTTTTGTATTACACCAATACATTTAATTTGGGGAAGTAAATAAAAAATATAATTGTCTGCTTAGATCTGATATTTCGACTTTTTTTATAGTATATACCTTTATCTATACATGTATATATATGAACGCTTTGAAAAATAAAACCATATGTCTTCTCGGTATAAAGCAATTTTTAAGAATTGAAAATGTAAAATCAGCAAATATAAGCAAATTGGGTCGCATGTTAAAAAATTGATTCTGTTGGCATGTTTTATATATATGTATATATATATATATTATATATACACACACAGACACACATATATATATACATATATATCATAATTTTTTTTAGAATTCAGTTGTACTGAGTATACTATTTCCATTCTTCTCATTCATCATAATCATATACATATATGTATATATTGCGTGTTAAATATATTCATCGAGTTAGTGACAATATTGATTTTGTTACGGCAACTTCAAGAGGATGTCTGGCGTCGATCGGTATGTTTGCGGCGAGCCGAAGAAGTCCGAGGACGAGCTCAACCTGGAGGAAGAGATCGAAGAGCTGAAGCCTTACGTGAAGAAGATCAAAGAGGACCTAGCCGTAACCGAGGCCCTGGCACGCATCAGTTTGTTGACACCGGTCAGCGCTAGCACTAGACTGACTTTCAAGAGAATGCAGATGGTCAACGCTGAGGAGTTCATGCCGCCGAGGATGGTCCTCATATATCTTGTGAGGTAGGACCGCATTATAAAAATATGCAAATTTGGAATTGCGTAATTAAATGACCCAAAACCCGGCGTTGATCATTATCCGAATATGCCGAAATAAACTGTATTTAACCAAATATATTATCCCTTAGGTTCTAAGGCTTAGAACATATTATTTAACCACCACATTATTGATGTATTATATATACATATTGATCGTCATAACTGATTCGCGATATAATAGAAAATTGCTATCAAATTTTACAAACTAAAATCAGAAAAAATCCAAAATATTTTATTTTTAAGATATAAATTTTAAACATAAAAAATAATGTATGTATAAAATGACTTATGTCATTATTGACCATAATATTCGACGTTGAGAGGAAAAAAACGTTTTAAAACAATTTATAAATCATTTCTCATAAATTTTTTTCTGCAAAAAAAACATACATATATAAATTTGATACAGTTTAGCACATTAAAAAATATATTATTAATACTATAAATTTAGTATAAATTAATTAAGGGCCTAAAAATCATAAATTTAATAGCCGCTCAATAATTATTTTATATGAAAAAGTTCAAAATCCGCCCAATTGATTGTGATGCATGAGAATAATATAGATCAAAATCAGAAAATATGTTATTATATAATTATATAGATCTACTTTTTATTATTATTTTTACGTGTTTTTAATACAAAAAAATTAAAAAATCTATGGTTAAACCTTTAACAAAATAATACGCATATAACTCGCGATTAACTTCAAGCGTTATAAAAGATTTTATTATATACATATGTATATGTATATTTTGGTCGATTTTTCAAAATTTCCTGTTTTTCTTAATGCTGCAGATTAATTTCGTGGTAATTAATTAAGGTTACGATTGGTCGATCATGTTATATTAATATACAATACAACGTATTTTGATGTGCTAATAATATTTAATGCTTCACCGCAAGATGGCATTACAAAATTTAATGTTCCATTAAAACAGTATCCTAAAAAATTATTCTCATCGTGGAATACTATTTTTCTCAATATATTTTAATAATGCGATTTAGAAGTTTATACATTACCTTTAATCAAAAAATATGATACATTTACTTCAATGGTCTCTTCCCAATAAAATACATTTTTATAAATTAATATCGCTTAGTTTACTTATATATTTAAGTGGAAAAAAAAGTAAAAATAAATATGGAAGATTCAATATCAAATTGATTATTTTTGCGCATGTAAGTTGTGGATTGAAATATACAAATGATCAAGCTTTTGCCTCTCAATTCGTTATAAAGAGTGATATAACTTCAGCTTCCGATTTTTTTTAAATAACCCCAAATTTAGATGTTTTTTTAATAATTGAACATTTAATGTATATTATTAAATATTAAAAATAATAGCAATTAAATGACATTTTGCGGTAGCCAATCCTTTCTCGGCTATAATTTGGGAGATGTTGGTTTTATGTTTCGGGTTTGTCGGAGTAGACATGACTCTTCGTGTAACCTCACAAAAAGTGAGACCTAATGACACCGCCTGGCCACAATGCGTACCAAACAGATTGGGCATGTAATGGTTTTTCGTGAATCACATGCGACAATTTTGCTTATTAACATACATAGAGTGGAAATGTTCCTCATCAGAGAAAAAGATTTTCTCTGAAACAATAAGCATTAACTTTTGCTTAAATTCCTCGTTGTCTCTGAACTCCAGTTATTTTTTAATCTGATTTAAAAAAGCACAAAAGCTGCGAACGCCGACGAATCGACAATTCCGGGTCTTACAGCAGCAATATTCTCAGTTAAACAGGCGCCATGATGATGCACAGGCCTAATCCTATCTCCAACGCTTCCAGTCTTATCAATTTTTTTCACTCTGTTGCGAATTGTTCGCTCAGTTGAACGATGAAATTTACCATAATCGTTATTTCTGTAAAACAATTGAACAATTTTAATGCATTGAGTGTTTTTTGCAAACTAACATTTGACACTTTGAACACGCGTGATTATTGAAAGCTTTCTGATTTACAGTGCTGCCAACATTGGAAACTTGAATTGGATCTATTGGTAATTTTTCGAGGGAATTTGCTAGTATCTGAAATGTTGAGGTGTTTTAGCTTCATTAATGATATATTAGTCAGCGTTTATTTTTAAAATGTTTTACTTAAATATATTATTTTATTTATATTATTTAAATTCGAGGATTCATCGCGATGAAAACTTACGATTTAATATTTCGACAGTAATACTCAATTACTTTTCTCAAAATTTTCGTTACTGAAAGTTCTCATCGCGACGGATGCTGGAAATTAATTAATATTAATATTCGCGAACCGTTTTAGAAATGTATTGTTTTATTTATTTTTCCATGTTTGAAAGCTAAATAAATCATAAATAAATTTCGGAAAAACTTGAGATTTGATCTAATAAAGCATAATGACTAGTATTTTTTTTGGTGCAACTTTGTCCCGCGGGCTGCTCATTCATTAAATACACGGAAGGATAATTAAAATAAGGATTTTAAAAAATATATTTTTCGAGCTGCTAATGCTGCATGCGACTACTTGTATTAAAAAAATAATCTAACATCATTTTAGAGTTTGAACCTCTTATACGTTGCGAACGTCGTGTTTATAATATCAATAAACAAATACTTAAATAATATATTCGCTCATTATACATTGCATAATAAAGCTTTGGCGTAATTCTCATACAGTTTTAGCATTGTTTCAAACTTTGTTGTTCTTCACTGACATTGAATCTTTGTAAATTGCATATTATCATCACAGTATGTCAGGAGCGGAAGATGACATTCGTTAGATTCGATGTGAAAAGTATATATTATTATATATAATATAATAATATTATATATACCTTAACAAGCGATTATTGTAGTCTGTAATTTTACAATTGCTTATGACGTAAATTAATACATGTTCATTTTATTTACACAAGTGCAAGGATATATACTATCTTAATTTTTAATATTAAATGTTCGTTCATTTTTAATTAAACATCTAATTTTAAGATTTATGGTGTATTTGGCGACCCAGTGAAAACTTATTAAACAACACAGAAAAAACATTTGCTTAAAATGTATAAATTAATATAAAAAAAGACAATGTTCCCTAAATTAATATATTTTTAAATCACATAATACACTTACCTACGGAGATTTTAATATTAATTCTTGAAAAAAATGGAAGGTTTGGGGTTTCCCACAAAATGATTAAATTTTCTAGATGTTCTTAAAATCGTCGTCAAAATGTTTAATATATGTTACAAAAGTCGCCTAAATACATTGCCACGTCAGGTCTTTAAGATTCTAAACTCGATTCATTATTGTTTCTTTTGCTTATTAATGATATTAATAAAGTTATTCGTAATTCCAAATTCTTACTTTATGATGACGATTTAAAAATATTCTTAAAATATATTTCATTAACTAAAAAACTTAAATTTGTAGTTGAAAATCTATTTGCGTTTTTATCCGCTAATAAATTACCATTTAGCATAAAAAATATCATTCCATGACATATTCTAAAGCAAAAACACAACTTTAATTAAATTATAAAGTGAATAACAATGTGCTTCATCGCAAGTAGTCAAACATGCTTCTTTGGTTTAGTTGTTAAATAATGCAATCGACTCGCTTTAAATAAGAAAAATGGTTTCGCAGATACTTGTACATGAGAGAATATAAATATTATCCGTTTTCATTTCCAACAAAATTACTACAATATATACTGGGATATGATTCATTCAAGTCGCGTCGACGAGTGTGAAAGCACTTATTATATAAACAATCTGGAAATTCTGAAAAAACTTCGTTTTTGTGTGCCATATAATTACCATCGCTTGAAATTTATTAATTAATTTTACCATTGCAATAATTATGAAAAAAACATATACACAGAAATAGATTGGCCATAGATGTTTTGTAAAAACATGTTCTGTCTAATATTATGTCCTTATATTTTATTATGGACAATGCATTTTCAAGCAGTTTTTGAATTATGCTGTTAAGGTTAAAATATTTTATTTGTCAATAATCTAGTTAATAGAGAATTTAAAAAGATATAGAAATAAAACAAAATAATTTAATTTCTTGGGTAAATATGAATTAATTGGAATTTAAGATAATAATTCTTAGGTATCGGGACATCAAGATACCCGGTATTATTTCCCGTACCCTAATGCAGACATTGAAAAGATACAGCTTTTTTTCGAGGGCTACTTGTCTTTACTACACGCATATTGTAGCATACAGAATGAATTTTTGTCTTAAGTAACTGCTAAGCGATCATTATATCTTATATAAAAGTAACGATTAACATTTTCTATATTGAAAAAGTAAGAAATATATAGTAAGTTATAATATTTGGTAAACTCTGAGAGTAAAAAATATTGTTAGAATGCCAATACATTTGTGAGGATATAAACACACAATTATTATGAAATATATCAATTATATTCTAAAAAAATATTTTCGAAAAAATCAAAACGAAAAATATATATAATTTGAATCTCAAAAGTTGAGGGTTCAATACCCTGTTAGCGTTGTAATTTAATAGTAAATTTACATGATGGAAATGAAGATACATTCATAATATTACCGGTAGCGAAACCTTGATCTTAAGGTTATTGCTCAATGAGATTAAAATCGCAACAATGGCGATGTTGCGTACATGTGCCAAAATTCATGTATACCTAAATGAAGACTTCGTTTGAAAAATTAACGATTACCATGTAAATTTTTTTATATTTCTTCATTTATTAGGACAAATTTATAACGGGTTTATTTTTATTTATTATTACTTTTTAAATATAATATATTTTTTATACATTTCTGGATCATTCTTTTTATAATATCAGGAACAGTAAGGTCTTTGGAATTTAAAGGCCAAAGATTTATATGATAATTTCTTGATCAGCTACATTCATTTTCTTCATTAAATAAATGTGTGAGTAATAAATAAGCAACTCTTTGCTGTACATATCTTATATTTAAACATCCGGTCATTGTTATATAACAAATGTATATTGCTAGTGATTCAACATTTTATAGAAAGCAACTAGGACTGTAAATTTAATATTAAAAGAAAATAAACTTAAATGTAATAATAATTTAATTATTATAAATCGGTTTCATATATGTAAATGTAACATTTTAAGTCTAATTCGAGTAGATGATTCATGTATCTAGTAAATTAAGTTGTACTAAATAGGTTGCTTAAAACTCGAATTATTTCAATGGTAAAATATTTTTGGGTCCTCTGTCCAAGCCCTCCAGCCACTTTATTTAAATCGCAAATTGTATACCGCAATATCCAGATTCCACATTTTTCGTTCTAAACGCAGTAATATATCCTCGTCTCTTTTAGTTATGGTAACCCATAGGTTAACACTGGACGAATAAGTGTTATATATAATAACAGTTTTGCTATTCAGGTAAACATTTTCGATTTTATATACTTAAGACCTAATAGTATCTATTTTATTTATTATTTCTACTGTAACATTGTTTGTATCTATATCTAGAGACCCCAGATATGTGAACTGTTTATCTATATTAATCGGTTGCAGATATTTTACTTCCATACATTTAGTTTTCTTGGTGTTGAACTGAAGGCTCATCTCAGTTGCTACTTTATCCAGTTTAGGTAATCGCTTCTATAATTCTTCTATAATATCAATACCATCTGCATATCTCAACTTTTTGAATATGGTACCTTTAGTCTCGAAATCCGAGTCTCTTATATATTTTTCCAGTGCTAAATTTAAGAGGAAACATGAAAGAATTTTTATAGGGATCAGTCTGGCTGTTCTTCCTGTAGTTTTCGTAATCGGGTTTGTTTGGGCGGACAGATGATTAGCCTGTCGCACCCTAATACCCTGGTAGGGTTATTATTATTTTATTTTTTATCTTTAAAATTAGCAATGCTAATATTTTTAAATTTCTTAGACGTCCATTCTGCACGAATGTACTGCTCAAGTCAAGTCGCTCGGCTTAGTTGCCTATGTTTTCGAGTCGCCGTCGATTAGTCTAGTACATGCCCTTGTTTATTTTCAGGGGTTTTCTTCCCTTATGTGGGTTGTTCCTGCTTTTAGGCGCAGGAACCACAGATTGATCAGGCAGGCATTAATCGACATTTTATAGGGGTACAATGTCCAGATCATTGTACATCACCGACACATTTAGCCAATCATTTGCGCCCCTAATTTTATACATTTGTGTGTTTATATGCACTTTGATATTTTACGGTGGAAATTCTTATGAGATTAAATGGAGATAAAACTGATTTGAGGAAGGTAAACATTGTTATATATTATCGTGTACGCGTGTTGTTAGATATGACAACAAAAAGATGTTTTTTATTTTATAACATTAAAAAAAATCTCACGAAACTCCTCAGATTTGATTTGATTTGATCGATTCATTTTTTAGTGTTGTTGTCTATGGCCGAATGAAATCTGATAAATCACAGATCAACGTATTTTGAAGGATAGAAAAGTGGCAAAGGTGATGTGACGAGTTTGATGAACAAAAGTGCTGAAACTGTATTGGTCTTGAATGAAGCTCTTATTGTAGTAATAGTTGTGAAAATCCGTTCGCTTGAAAAAATTGGGGTACAATTTAGAGCGTATACCAAACGCAATATTTTTCAGGATGTCTTTTCGAAAATGTATTCGCGAAATCCATGAATCATTTCTCTTTCGTTTATGGTAGTATAATTGACATGTTCCTAAATTCCATCTCTGCAAATGTCAACTGAAATCAAAGTGCAAACTCAATATTTTTTCTATCTAGCATCCTTTTCTAAATTTACTTTTTCAACGTGAATAAAATTCTTTCGAATCAATACGATGATTATTTTTTGAAAAAAATCGTGGTGTAAAATGTACAGTAGCTGCAGCATATTTTTAATAGAGTCCAAAATCAAAAACGTCATTTGAGGAGGACAAGTGGAGGCATTTGGCCCCCCTTGAATTTTGTCGAAAAACTGCATGTCATTTAATGAAATTGAAATATTAAAAAAAAATGATCACTGACAAGGGGGAGGGAATTTGCCCTCCCCCTTGAATAATTTATACATTTTTTAAAGGCAGTGCTTCTTAAGTAATTTATACTGTCTTTCAAAAGGCATTTGACAAAGTTTGTCACAAACTTTCTTTTCGTAAATTAAAAAGTCTGTTTTTATGAATTATTTGTTCCAATTAGGGTTCCCCGCTTTTCATTATATTTATTAATGATATACATGCGCCCATAGTTAACTCAAATTATATTTATAGTTTTAACTAGAAATGCTTTTGTTCAGAAGTGACGTTCGAGCAGGGATAGATATTTAATACGCATCGCCAAAGTTTGCGATAAGGCGTCGAGGATACTCGCCTTCTTTACTTGTATTTGTATTTGTAAATAGTTAATGTAACTCTCTTTTTTTGTAATGTTATTAACATAGCTGCAATCATTCGTATTATTCCAGCGTTAAAACTGATATTTAGGGTGATACATTTACTATGATATGCGGTTGTTGCCCGTAACGTATAATATAGTCACAAACACCTGTATGCTCATGCTCACTCCCCACTACCTCTTGGGCGTGTGTATGTATGTATGTTATTTTTTAGATTATTTAATTTGATATTGTCTCGAAATAGTATTTGCGTTCTCGAAAACCTTGGCCTCGGCCTGGGTCTGAAAATGTATCGTGACAACTAGGACCTTCGTCCTCTTCCGGCGCACGCCACTGACCCCATTGCATCGAACTGTCAAGGTGGGGCAGATTCTGTCTGGGTTTGGATATAAAGAAGTCTTCTGACTGACATTCGTCACCCGAATCGATCTAAAAAACGTTTCTAATAACATGAATGAATCTATTCTTTTAAAGCAACGGTATATTTTCTCTTAATTTATAAGGATTAAAAATAAAATAACATTGTATCACAGGCTTTACATAGTATTATTATTAATTGTCATTGAAGCACGTTTAAAATATTATCTATGTTATATTTTCACTAAAGTTTTAGTGAAGTCAATACCCAAATACGTTTTCACCGGTAGGGAAATATTTCTGCGAAAATAAAAATACTGTTCGGCGCTAGTAAAATTATAGGACTGTGAAAATTCGCGTATTAGATCATCCGTTTGTGAACAAATGAGCGTTCAGAGCACTAAGGATGAGCTCGACATCTGAGCAAAAATATTTTGTCACTACAACTAATAACAAACACATTGTTATTGCCGAAATTACAGAAATTACTTTATCTCTTTTAATGTTAAATTTCTTTTGCACTTTTAAATTTTAAAAGTCTTTTGCACTTTTAAATTTTATAAATAAATCATAATATTTTAAGGATATTGTTTTTGAAGTGTGTGGTATTGGATAAAAATCAATGATCAATTAGCTTTTTATTAGACTAGAAAGTTCATTTTCCACCACAATTATAAAAGCGATTAAAAATGGCCAGTTTAATTTATGAAAATAACTTATAATTCGATTTTAACAATTAAAATATGGGATCCATTTGTTCTGCTTCTATTATTTTATATATATACTATTTCCCAATGTAAACGTTGCATACTTTAAATAGTTATCGCCCCATTATTTTCTCAACAGCGCTTCGTATTTTTTTATTATCAATATCCGAGGGTCTTCCTAAACACAATGCATCTATAAGTTACTCATCACCGAAGTATTTTATTGTGCTGTTTCTTAGTGTATCGGATTCAAATGGTGCGCAGTTCTTAAGATATGCTTTTGTAACCTTAGATCCAAGTTATAACTCATCATTCTCGAATTACACTCGATTCAATCGATATTTTGAAAAGATGAAAAATTATAATTTAAAAGACAATTCCATGACAAAGTAATCCGATTAAATGCCGCACATTTATGTTGTATGATATACATAGTGTATAAACACACGTGCCAGACAGTGTCAACAAGTTGCGATAAGTCATTGAATCAAACTTGAACTTGAAAACGGCACAATCTTATTTTGGCCATCTGATATTTTACTAATTAATTAATCTATACAATATATTTTAAACATTTCGATAGGTACGTAGTATCGTTAGCGATGCATACTTTTTAAGCAGAATATCCCATTAATTTAATGTACATTATCACAAATATTTTAGAATAAACCAAACCAGTATCGACATATGCATTTGTAATCAACTGTTTGAAGCAGATTCAAAACAAAAAAAAAATATTGAGAAAATAGCATTTATTTATATAAATATATAAATATCAAGACAAGGCATTATACAATGGAACCAACCTCGATCATAATAAACGAGAATAAGAGAAAGAGTACCTTTCTGATTTATCTATTTAATTAATAAGATTATTCCATTTCGTTAATAAATTAAAATTCAATTTTTTATAGCATATACTCTTATACAATAGATTTCTTCCTCGTTGCATTTACAAATTTTGTAGTCTTAAAGATCTGGTTGATTTAGTTGATTTATTATAGTGTAAGTAATTATAATCTAATGTATTTTTTTAAATTTTTATGTATTGCGACCATCGAGGTGGATTTAACTTAAAATTTTGCGATAGTGAACCAAGAGATACATACGAGTATTTTAGGAAACTACTAAAATAAACTAGAGTTCAACTAAGAAAGGCTTTCAACAATAAATCGCGAAATAATGCATAATTTATACAATCTGCAAGTTGAACAAAAGAGAGTCTTAAGAAAGTAGTTGTGACTGGTTGTGTTGAGAGGAAAAGATCAAAAGGAGGTTCTCTCAAAAATATGTACTGTCCATATTGATCGATATGCATAGAAACGTATTTTAAATAACAGGCGATTGAGAATAATAAACCGATCGTAGATAAAACACGCTGTAGTTAATGAGAGCGCCGCAATTCCCCTTTCGTACGAATGAATCTCTCTTCCCTTATATTATATATAAAGGACGTTATTTACGATATTTTTCGGTTATAAAGTTTACTTAGAGGTGGTCGATCGATAATCGCCAAGTATTTTTTCAAATCCACTTGCCCGGCGGAATTCTTTCCAAGTTCAGGTGAAGGTGTTTTGAGCCTTTGAGGAGGGATGGAGATTTTGTATGCACATTAAAGTTTATCAAAACGCGTCGAGGATCAGTGGCGTAGCTAGGGTATGTGCCGCCCAGGGCGATCCTTAAAATTGCCGCCCCCTCCCATACATTTTTTGTAGGGTCATAAAATCAGCATTTCTTAAAATAATAAATTGGTTATTATTAAGCTCTTGTTATTCGTAAATGTATATAAGTAACCAATAAGAACCACAGTAGACGATCCCATCGCGAATATGCCGCCCCCAAGCAAGTGCCGCCCGGGGCGGCCCGCCCCCTCCGCCCCCCCATAGCTCCGCCACTGTCGAGGATGCTCGGTTTCATTGTGCGGAGTGCGTGCCACTTTAATAATTTATTATTTTATACGTTACGCTAGTTCGTAGCATCCTTGAATATGACTCCATTGTCTAGAATTCCAGAGAATCATAGTACTCCTTACTGTTGGAGAAAATTCAGAGAAAATTGTGGGAGTACAAGTACAAGTATAAGTCGTATCCGTATTTATATTCTAATGCTTTTTTGCTATGATCGTTGGGATACAATTCATTACATTCTCTGCGTAGCGTCTACTCAATGAAGCACTTGTTAAGGGGTGGTGCCGACAATCTATTGATGCTTGACGACTTTCAGTTGCAAGCTTTAGAGTGCCCTATACAGTCGCGATCGCGTCCATTATTCTAGCTCGTCGTGCGAACGTTCCTCTTAAATGAGACATCCAGCTTCTCAACGAGCTTGCCAAACACAATAATGTTTTTGGCAACATCTATGAAGAGCTAGTAAATTATAAAGGATGGTAATCACCTATTTTAGGTGTGCACCATAATTTTTTCTTCTTCAAATATTTAATGGTATAATTATTTATTGTAAATGGTTATCAGAACGCATCGTGAAATTTATCTATACTCTATTTGGGTTAACACAGTCAGTTCTAAAGCTATCCATTTCATTATCTTATATATAATTGTTCTAAGCCGCCGTCGTCGCTTCCGGACGCGCATAACTTTCAATGAAACATTCTCCGTTCAATTCTATACTCTGTAAATCGTATCGCTTTGTATTAACAGTGTGTAACAATACACGTAAACAAAGGAAATATATTTAATTATAATAATAAATAATATTAAAAATTAAAATTGAATTTGTTCCGATTGATTTTCGAGCCGCCGGTAATGCGTTCTGTTGTTTCGACCAATCAAAAATAAGCATTCAAATATTCAAATAGCTTCGACCAATGAAAAATAAGCATTCAAATTCAAATAGACAGTACCGTGACAACACTTTTAAATAATTATTATTTAATAATAAAATTTTGCTACGCGACAATAATTTTCATTAATTCGTCATTTGACTGAATAAAAATGAAATATATACATAATGTGTTGAGGATTAGAAGAATACATTGATTAAACAAGATAAACAATCATAAAATAATCTTCGTAATGAAATTTTCAAATTTTGAATTCCCGGCGACGGGCTCCGAGGCCTAAAAGTGAGTTTTTGCTTTTATAAATAATCGGATTGCAAATTAACTAGGTGTGTTATAACTATGAAAATTAAATATATACATAATGTGCTTAGGATAAGAAGAATACATTGATTAAATTAGATAAACAATCATAAAACAATCTTTGTAATGAAATCTTCAAATTTTGAAATCCCGTCGCCGGGCTCCGAGGCCGGAAAGTGAGTTTTTCTTTTATATTACATAAACATTATCATTGCTTTCCGATTTAATACACATATACGTTAGATTTTAAGAATTTTAAATTAACCAGTTATGTTTTAAACATGAACGTGTAATATATCCTTAGTATGCGAGGATTGAAAGTTAATGTCGATCAAATCGGCGCTGTCGGACAGCTTATAAATGTGTAGTTTCTTGGATGTTATCTAATAAACGACATTTTACAATGATTATAAATATGTGATTGCATACCTGGAATAATCGATAGCCAAAATATCTAAGAGTGGGTTATTTTTAATTCCGATGTGGCAAAATAGGTACAATTTTTGTTCTGTGCCATCATTCCTCTTTCTGAATAGCCAAATTTAAGATATTCAGTTACATCAAACTTATGTAGTATGTTCTTTATAAAAAGATAATACTTGCTGACAGTGACTTCAACATGAGAAGATTAACTCTTTGTTTATATATACCAATTCTACGTTGTAGCCATATAGGCCATCAAATTGTTCCATCATTGCTTCTGAAAAATAATTAAAAAACAATAAGACTCCTATCAAGAGTAAACATTGAACACATTATTACTACTAATATAATCCATAAATTAAATTTAAACGACAACCAAAGAACACAATTGATGGATGTACTGTAGAGGATTAAACACGTAGATTGGCATCTTTTCATCTTCTACAAAATTGTCACAATATGTCATATATTTTTTATTATTACTAGCATTGTAATATGTTTAATTAACTTCGGTATGTATACCTTTAATTGCCAAATCACCGCTGTTTGTCTTTTAATATTAGATCCTGGAAAGTCAATAGTAATTTTGTTTGAATAACCGTGTTATATTATTCATTTATAACTAAACACTTACTGGCACACCCGCAATTTATAGTTTTGTCTATAATTTCAAATGCTGCATCACTTGAATCATCTTCAATTGTCACTTTGTAACAAAAATGCCGCGATTATAACATATTTCTTGCCAGATGTGACAGAAGAACTGTCAAAGCAAATTTGGGAAGTCCCGCGCTTGAGAACGAACTAAATTGATTTTAACGAGCGAAATTGATTTTAACGAGCGAAATTTATTTTAACGATTTAAATTGTATAAATTTATTAAAATATGTATAAAAATCATCAAATACAAAAAAAAATGTTTTTTAAAATATTTTTTTAGTTTATAGATTTAAAATATATTATAAATAATGTGGATATGTATTAACTTCTCTATACAGAAAAAATATGTACCTAAATTTTGGCGAACGTTGGCAATTTAAAGTTTGAGTTTTTAGAGAATTCTTAAAACTTTGCTTTAAAAAATATTTTAAACAAAAAGGGGCAAAGTTTCAAAATAAGTACTATTCATTACCAACCAACTACTAAGCGCACAGTATTGCAAAAATCCATATTACTGACGCCTTTGAAACTAAACTACACAAAAATGTATAACACTAATTAAAATATTTTTTAAATTAAAAGTTTCAGAATAAAATTTCCAGATTTATTCAAAATATTTTTTTCAACATTAAAAATATTTTTTATTTTATTATGGATTTTAAATATTAATACTTTTTTATAGATTTTAAATATCATTAGTTTATTATTAATTTTAAATATAGTGAAAACTTTTTACACTCATTAATTATTAAAATATATAATGCTAAAATATATAATTCTTTCTCATTAGTAAATGTAATTAAAAACTGACTTTTATATTTACACATAAAACATAGAAATATTTTTTTAAATTATAAAGTAACTTATGATGTCACCAAAAAACTTTTTTATTACGAAAATTTAAATTTATGATATAATTGTGTTATGCAGCGTTAAAACTGGCACCCAAACACATAAAATACGCTAAAACACAATCAATGACTTATAATCACTCACATTGCACTAACTATATATGATCGATTGTGTTGTAGCGTTAGTAAGGTGTAACAAAATATTTTTTCATATCAGTAATATTTTTGAGCGGATGTGTAACCGATGCTATTTATTATTATTATTATTTATTAAACTGTAAACCTACTTTTAAATGATACAAAATGTTACGTTTTAATATTATTTTTTATGTTGAAAACATTTTGATATTTTTTGTTTTAATAATATTTAGTAAAGTTACAAACCTATTTTAAAAAATATTACAACGAAATCTCTTTGTAACGAATACCGAAATAACAAAATTCCCAGTATAACGAATCTTTAATTTGTCCCCGAAAAACTTGCATACAAAATGTTTTCATTATAACGAAGACTGATCTCAGTATAACGAAATATTTTGATCCGAATTTAAGAATGACGTTGCAACTTTACACAATATTTCTCCAAATTCAGTTCGTTCTTGACGTGGTGTGTGACAGATGTGTTCAAAAGCGACATTACAGGTGTTTCGCTGACCCTCAAACTTTTTTTATAAAACATTTTTTTCACAAATTTTATTGTTTCATACAGTATCCTTAAAAATGGGCAAAAAACTATCTGTCAACCTTATAAGAGGTTATTTTGATGTTGTAGTAATGTGATAATTAAAAATAAAATATATCATCTTCCTTACGTTCAATATAACGAATTTTCAGTATACCAAAATTTATTCATTGGTTCCGTGAGCTTCGCTGTATTGAAATTTCATAGTACAATTTTTAATTTATTATTATCTAGCCAAGTTTTAAACCTATTCATAAATGATATACAATATTTAGATTTATCATTAAATATCTAAGTTTCAATATAACGATAAAATCTAACGTTGTAAACCTAATAAATAATATAAAATGTTTTCTTCTGGAAATATTTAGTCAAGTTGTAAACCTATTTTCAAATGAATTGAAAATGTTAAGTACTTTTTTATAGATTGAACTATTTTGTCTATCATTGAAAATCCTAAATAGTAATGTCCAATTTGAACCATTAAATTTTAAAAAATATTAAAAAAAATCAGAACGAAGCAAAAATTATATTTAAAACCCAAAAAGTTGAGGTTCCGGTATTCGCACACTCGCTAGCTATCGGTACCTCACGATAGTGAGGTACCGACAGCTAGTTATTCATAATTGAGAAAGAGATGGCAAGTTTAGGTTTACGCTTCTACTATTATTATAGATATACTTATCATTACTCTAATTGATTGATAAATATAAAAAATATAGTAATGGTTTTAATTTCTATAAATTTGTTCAAAGTATAAACTATACATCTTTTCATACCTAGCTTTTATCTGCAGTAATGTGAAATCGAAAACATTTTTTAATTTAAAAATGCTGTCAAGATTGTCTAGCAAAATCAATTTTAACATACCGATAGTTTATTAACTTTTTAGTATTTTGATTTAAAACACCAGCTTGTATGCAACGTGATGATATCAATCGTTTATGTATAAATGTACCTGTGAGCCTAATGTGTTAAGCAGATTGTTTCAAACTGTGTCCTTTTAATATTGTTACTTTATTGTCAGTTAATTTTGCCTTTCGTCGATTGTTCAATGAATGCAATTTTAAAAACCAGATAATTTGTCTTTGTATATGTTTGTAAATATGCATTAATTAAATAAAAATCATAACAATGATTACAGATTTTTTTCCTGCGCATAATTCAAGGCATTGTAAGCCTTGTATAATCATTTAATGCACAAATATCTCTTGTATGGCTACTGAATAATGAAGGAAAAAAATAATATTCGTGAATATAAAAGATTTACCATATATTTATATAGAAGTGAATAAAAATATTATCAATTTTTATCTTCCGTTATGTTGAGATATGATTCTTTGGAGTCGCGCCATCGTGTACACGTTACCAATTTTTGTTCTAATAATTCGTCTATATTTTGTATTTTATCATTATTTTTAAAACAAAATAATGTAGTACAGATTTTTTCCCGATTAAAAATTTAAAGACAGTTATCAAGTTTATATTCAAGGTTAAAAAAATAATAATGTTTAAATACAGTACTTTACTTTTATGTTTTTATTTGAGTCGTTATACTGGCAAACTTAATATTGTTTTATCAATACTGATGTTGTGACTACGGTGTATTCATTCTAACCTAAACATCATGTTTGTTTCTTTCTGCAGAATGGGAAGCTTCCAATCAAATCCAAAAATCATGAATTCTGATAGCCAAGACGACAGCTTTATCATATCACCGGAGATCACTCGTGAAAAACTAATTGAAATGTGTCAAAACAAGAGAAACTCGAGCGTACCGCTTACCAGCAGGATATTTGACTTCATAAAAAGAGGTAAATCATCAACATCTAAATAAATAAATATAAATTTACGCTTTTAAATACTTTACTTTAACGTTTCAGATGTTGTGAGAAAAAATAGTGGAAACTTGCGTGTGCTTCAATGGAATATTCTGTCACAAAGTAAGAATTAATAGTTATATTTTATTGTAAACCGTGTAGAACAGTACATGTTCAAATTAAAAAAGTTTAGATGAAACTGAAAATCTGTAACAATTAATAAAAACAACTGTAAATAATTAACGTCATCATTGGCACTGTAGTATCGGATTAGCCATTTTCTTCAAGAACATCCCCTCTGACCTTGACAAAAGCAGATAATTTTTAATTGTATATAGATTATTCGTAATATATAATTAAATTAAAAATATATTATGTATCCTAATCCAAAATATTTGTTTTTAATATATTATACATATAAATTAAGCCAAGTTTAAAACCATTAATAAAATATAAATTATTTCACTTGTCACTAAGTTTCCACATAGATCTGGGTGTATATTATATAAATAGCTATCTAAACTTTTATTTTTTTTTAATTATTAAAATTACTTTATTCTAACTTTGTTAGGTTATGTCACTAAAATTATTATTTTCCTTAAAAAATAAAAAAAATCGTTTTCAAATTCCAATATTTTTAAAACTCTGAATAACATGGTTTTCTGAATTAAAAAAAGGAAAATTCAATTATAATTGTAAAAAAAATTCGTTTATTTATTATAAATATTGTTACAAAAAATATAACAAGAAAAAATATTAAGCAATTGGTTAACTCTATATACAATTGATTGATATCAAAAACAAAACTTAATTTACTGAAATTTTATTCGGTGTTCCTCTTTAGAAAATATGATTTTAGAAAACAAAAAACATACACTGATCGATTATTTAGTGATTACCTAATTTTGGTAACGTAATTTCCTTTAACACTGATTAACTCCTTCGAAACATTCATCGCCGGGATCTGTTTGTATACAAAGATTCTGATATATTCTGGATAATGTTTTCACTTTTTGAAGCAAGTGAAAACAAAGTAATTCTATTTTGGATTTTTTAGGTTAGTTACCAAACATGTGAAAGCACCAATATTATTTAAAGTTAAAATAATATACTTTTTAAATGTTATAAACCATTTGATCATGATTTCTAAGCTATTCCATCTCGTTTGGCAGTCAAGAATTAGACTTTTCTTTTACTTTTTTTGTTTCACATATTTCTGAAGAAAGCTATTTCTGCAACATTTGCAACATTTTTTAATTTCAGCTTTAGGGTTGCAATGCGATTCTTTTGTGAAGTGCCCGAAGGAAGCATTAGCGTGGGATTATCGCAAATATCACATCATTGAAGAGATTGTCAGATGTGATCCAGATGTGGTATGCTTACAGGTCTGTATCGCTTTTTAAGACATCTTTACTAATCTTTCATTATGTTAACATGCGTGTTATATTCACAGGAGGTGGATCATTTTTCTTTCATTAATAAAGTTTTGCATACTCAAGGGTTTGAAGGACATTTCTATGAAAAGCCTGATTCTCCATGTATATACATTCAAGGAAATAATGGACCAGATGGTTGTGCCATCTTTTATAAGAAAGACAAATATGAATGTCTTGCTGTTCACAGCAGAGTATTAGAAGTATGGAAAGTAAAGAGTAATCAAGTAAGCATATTTATTATATACATTCTAAAATTCTAGAAAGATATTTACTCACTTTGTGCGTAATAAGTACTTAATATTCACATGCAGTCTTTGGTTAAAGAATATGTAGACCTGAAGAAAAGTTTTTTTTTCAATAGATACTCTCATTTCTAGTAATAGTACACCCGAACAATCTCATATCAGAAGCTTTTTGTAATCATTGAAGCAGAGCACTATATATAGTGCTTTTCTTATCTAATTTGTCATAAAAGTTCTGAAGCAACATTTTCACAGTCTGTAGCTTTGTTAGATTTAGATAGTGATGACTTATAAGAATATTTTTTAAAGGTGGTGATTATGGCGATTCTCCGATGCAAAAATACTGGAAGGGAAGTATGCGTAGTGGGAACGCATCTAAAGGCGAAAAAGGGAGCACTTTTGATGCACCTGCGAAATGAGCAGGCCCGAGATTTGTTGGCATTTGTATCCGAACTGAGCCAAGGACGACCTGTAGTAATCTGCGGAGATTTCAATGGAGAACCCAACGAGATGTTTTATAAAAGTGTACTATCTAACAGAGATATAAGTATGTTTTCAATAGTAATAATAAACAATTAAATTCAAAACTTTTTAATCTTCTTACTTCTCGATGTATTGTATAATTATTAATAGTGTGAATAACAATTTCAGAACTATCTTCGTCTTATGCGAAGTTCAACAAACTATCCGCCGGTGTTGATCCTTCTGATATCTTTGATGATGATGCGTTTGAAAGTCAATACACTACTTGGAAGATACGCGAAAACGGTGAAGAGTGTCATACCATCGATTACATCTTTTACAGCGATCAGTTTTTGAACATCGAAGGTGTCCTAAAAATACCGACTTCTTCCGAAATCGGAGAAAACAGAGTGCCATCATTCAGTTATCCTTCGGATCATTTTGCATTGGTTTCGGATTTTTCATTCGGCCATTCTTTTTTGTAAACGGGTGTCTCAAGAAAATGTTTTTTAATTTAAAAAATGTCAATATCAACATACATATACATATGTATGTAATAAACATATGTACATAAATGTATGTACATATGTTGTAAATGTTACTGAAATAATTTTTTTTCAATACATTTGATAAAACTTTGCAACTTTTATAGTAGATAAAAAATAATATTTTAAATAAATAATATCTATCTTTATAATAATATTCTGAATAAAAAATATATTTTTATAGATTTTAAATTTTAATTAATAGTTCACTTATTCTAAGATTAGATGGTTTCACCTGAGACATTATGTATATTATTTATATATACAGTTTGTTAACGGGGTAGCATAGTCATCATTAATCAAATATATAATTTAAAGGTCATTTATATTTAATTTATAATTACTAGAGTTTTATTTTTGTAGAATTTTACTATATGAACTTGATTAAGTGAGATATGCATTCTTATCATGTTCATATTTTATGTATTACTTCTTCAGTATTATTTATTTCTTATCTAAAAGATTCCTTCGCATGTTAATTTTTTTATTTTTTTTCTTGTCTTGAGGCATTATGAGGATTGTTATTATTATTTTTATTAACATATGCATAAAATTTTAAAATATATGCCAGCTGCAGGCTTAAAAAATTAAGAAACGCTTTTCATTATTTTATATATACAAATATAATCTAGCTTTCTAAGTTTAGATTTTAGTAAAATAGGTGCTTCTCTCGATGTATATGATGTAAGCAATTTTGAATGCGTTTAATTGATTTATATTTAATTCATCATTTGCCAGCATTTAATATTATTTAATGTTTGCTACATTTTTATATTGTTTATGTTCATGTGTTTTGCTTTTGCGTTTATATACTTTTAGCAATTGCGTCAGATTTGCTTCATCATATTTTTTTATTGTTAAAAATGTTATTGCGATATGAAAAAATATTTTAAAATGTTTTGTACATAAAATTATAAATTTTATATATTTTTGCTTTCGAATAATAAAAATATTTTATTAAAATGTGTTTTTAATTTATTTGTTTACGTTCCTTTTTAAATCACTTTTATGTTTACTTTTAAACTAAAATGCTAATAAAAGATATGAGATAGAAAAACGCCTGGAACTAAAATAGTATAAAAAAAGAGCAACTGAAAGTTAATCTGACTAAAAGTAAAACATTAAAAGTAGTATAGTTTAACTTAACACATGACCTAACCAACACTTAAGATGTAAAAAATATGAAAATTAATTCGTAGGTCGTACATATTAGGTGTAAAAATATCTAATAATGAGCTACTACACCTCATAGAGAAATCATATATGTGTAAAATAAAATATAGTTGTAATTAAGAAATTGGCGAATTACTCGTAAATGCAAGATATGTATTTTTCATACTGGAATCAAAATCCAGAAAAGTATTTAATATTTCTCACTTCGATGAAATTCCATTGCGGAAAACTATGATGGTTTAAAAATTAAATAAAAGCAAATTATTGCAATGTTTTTAATTATATAGGAAATATCTTTTAACTTCGCAACTCTTCTGAAAAGTGTTTCAGCGCAATCCATATGTTTCTTACGCGCATATTGTTATATTTGCAATGCTCAAATACGTAAGCAAATATTTTTTTTTTCCTAAATGTATAAATAGATAAATACACAACAGAGCAAACGTTTCAAGATATCGTAAAGAAAAAACATGTAAAGATATATTAAATTAAGTTAAAGTAAAATACATATTAAATTAATCTATAAAAAATGTATCTATAGACATATAAAATCCAAAATATCTCAAATAGCTGTTATTAAAATGTTATATTTATCATTATTATAATGAATATTGAGGAGATATTCAATATTAATAATTAAATCATTATTAAAGTAGCCCCTCATAAATGACTCAATAATTTGTACGCAATGAACCTGCATTGAAATTAAATAACTTACTTAAAAAACTTACATTTCTTAAACTTTGTGAGTGATATTCATATCAGTAATCGCCTTGTGATTGATCGATTTGTGACCAATTTTTG